>NW_022992351.1:4870946-5153087 GCF_902827175.1 Gymnodraco acuticeps
GCAGTCCAACTTTCTTTGTGCCTGGCTTTTTTCTTTTCTTTTTTCCTCTTCCCATTTGAAGTTGTGAGACACTCATTTAAGCCTCATTGCACACCAACACTCAACACACAGGAAAGTGTTATGAATATGTATCAACACAGCATATGGCAGCAGTAGCGCTGGGACTAGGTGTGTCCAGAAGGGTAGAGTGCTGCCGATGCATTATTCTCCATTCAAATTACCACAGTAAGAATGCAGAAGGGAGCCGAGAGGTGTTCCACCGCCTTCTTTAGACGGGGCAGGAGAAGAACCTGGATCGTGCAAAACAGCAGGGACGGATGAGCTGTGATGAGCACAGTAGTAGGCCAGCTGAGTTTCCTTGATTTGGTAGATTTTTTTCAGCAGGTTCAAACCCAGCACTCGCTGACACGAGCGTGATTAAAAGTGATATTTCTGACACATTAGGATGCGCACGGAAGTAACCTCCTCTAAAGCGTTCATTATTAGATGCATGACAGACCTGAATATTTATAAAATAGGTTTTAATAATTAATAGCAGCAATCTGCTCCCGTAATTCATCAGATTTGCACTTCAACAGAGTATCCGTTTTCACTTTAAAATAATAATAAGAGGAATATTAATGTTGGAGAAATGTAAAACGGGCAGCTGGATACTGTGCACATAGGTAAGCCCTCCATGTTCACTTCTGGGGCTTTTCTCTAACCTGTCACATTTCAAATTAAATTATATTTTAAGCCGTAAACACTGCACCGTTTGAAAACCAGTTGTTTGTGCTTGACAATTTAGCAAGTGGCTTCTCACAAATGTGGCAAGTCATAAAGATGAAGATGCAGGAAAACTAAGTGGGTTTGGTGTCTGTAGAATGCAAAAGTAGTGCTGTGGTTTTATCAAAAGCAAATGTATTTGTTTGAGTCAACTTTGCAACACTTCCTTTTGTATGCTGAGACCCAAAATAGACAGCATTCTTTTTTTCCTGTAAAGCAGCTTTGCTTGTTTCATCTTTTCACAGTCATTTTACCTTTTTTCTTCCCCTTATTGTGAGTGTTGTTTTATCGCACCTTGAAATTCAGTCATAGCGCATTCCTCTCTCTACTGAACTCCCAGAAACAAGAATGTTCCTGTTTTAGGTGAAAACTGCCACGTTTAGTTCTGCCTTCCAGTTCACATTGAACCTTTTGGTAAAGCACACTGTTTAGAGCTGTCACTGACACAGTGGTGGAGTGTGTAGAAATGTCAGATTGCTGAGTCTCTCAGAGAAAATGACGTGACCTGCAGCCACAAGACAGAGAGGAGTAAAAGCAGAGCACAATACCCTGTTGTCTACAGGCGCACACACACACTTTATATTGGTTACAGCAACATATGTGTTTACAATGTATTGTGCACATACCCAGACTCCCTAAAGCACGCATGGACACATGAACTTTAAAATGTCATATTTCATGTCAACCCTATTGTCACTTCCCCCCTGCTTATCAGAACATTCAAAGATAACAAACTATAGTTCTGGAAGCCGAGTCACAGCCACAGGGTCTGAAACATGCAAATCCCACGAGCAGGAAGACTCTTTCTCATCACTTCCTCTCTTAGGCCTACAAAGAATGAATACTGATCAAACTTTAATTGTGCTTCATAAAAAGAAGTGTGATGAAAAAGTGATGAAAAAGTCTCAGATTTTGAGGGCAGGTAGAGAACCTGCTCAGAAAGACATTTTAACAGGCACCTGTGATTCATTGTAGCGCATATAAAGTCCAAAAGAGGAAAAGTCTGTCAGGCAGAGCAAATGTTTTAATGGGAGCCAGGGATCGATGTTGTCAGCGCAGGCTTCCTGTCTGGAAATACATGCTTTTTGGGGTTAATGTCACCTCCTTCTTTCTTTTCAAGGACAGAGTGATAGGAAAAGAGCAAAGGGAGGAAAGAGAGAAGGCGAAGGAGGTCAACCAGATCTGATGCAAACATTCCAAACCAGGCCGAATTTAGGGAAATTGCTAGAAAAAACATTGACTCGCACTCTCATTCACCAGGCCCCCGTATCTGAAAAACAAATTTGAAACGTAACCTTGGAAATCAATTAAGAAGTCCCCGGGAGCTTGAGAAAAAATAACCAAAGGGTCCACCATTCCTTTTCCCTCTTTCCCCCTACACATCCTTCCCTCTCCACCACTTAACAGGGACTTGGATCTGCCCATCAGAACACTGCCTAGTGTCAGAAAGCTTTGTCAGCGGGGTCTTTATTTCATTATTTTTAACGGCAGAGTGCCTTATATGCTGTCAAAATGTCTTAAGAGTCTTATTAAAGAAATGCCACAGCTCATTTCCTTGTAATGCAATTCATATGCTGGTGAATGGGGGCATGTCTAAAGATCTAAACAGCTTTGCTTTTTAGGCTTCACATTAGGGGTTATCTGTGAGGGTCTGTCATTGATTGACATTATCTGGCCTGCCAGGGCCTCGTATCCAAGGTTAACCTCATGGACCAAAAGTGCCCACTCCACGGGACACACAAAACACTGTCTCACCCACACCAGTAGTCAAACAAGGCACGCTCTCCTCAACTTCATGTTTGAAAGGGGTGTTACGTACGGTGTGCCTGCTTAATCGTTGTTTGTGTAAGCCAGGTGGAGATTTCCAAGACTAATTGATAACTATGGAAGGCGGACGTGTGCTGATTACCCTGGAGATTTGACACTGTGTGTGTGTGGGTGAATGTGTGTGTGGTGTGTATGGTGTGTGGTGTCGTGTGTGTGTGTGTGTGTGTGTGTGAGTGTAGCGTGGTGTGCATGTGTGTGTGGGTGTGTGTGTGTGGTGAATAGTGTGTGTGTGTGGTGTGTGTGTGTGTGTGTGGGGTGTGTGTGTGTGTGTGTGTGGGGGTGGGTGGGTGTGCTGTGTGTGTGTGTGTGTGGGTGTGTGTGTTGTGTGTGTGTGTTGGTGTGTTGTGTGTGTGTGTGTGTGTGTGTGTGTGGGTGTGTGTGTGTGTGTGTGTGTGTGTGTGTTGTGTGTGTGTGTGTGTGTGTCCGTCCTGTGGAGAGATAGGGGGGGTAGGTGATGATAAGAGGATGGGGATGACTTACTCAGCAGTGTAGCCCGAGATTTTGTTACATTAGATAAGGCCCCAAAGATAATGACGTGGGGTGACATACACCGGTCTGGCGGTTCCTGACCTCTTAGGTGAGCAGGCCGTTCCCTTCGCCACAGAAACACGTGTGTGAGTAACATCATATAAACACACACTCACACACATCTCTCCTTCTCCCTACCAAAAGCCACAAAGGCAAAGAGAGATCCCCGTGACAAATACAACTGAAGCAGTTAATCTGTACAGATATTAGCTTAAGGGCCCTTGAGAGGTGCACCGCTGAGCCCCTTCTCCACTGTACTACCCACACTGCCTTGCTGCAGCACCAAGCACAGCGACCATGAGGGAGGGACACAGGGGTCGTCTGCTCATTTACCATGGCGTTTGGCTTATCAAATTGCACTCCTGGTGTCATGAAAATGAACATGAGAGATGAGCTTCAAAAACAAAGCTGCAGGAATATATTTCCCTTGTTTCAGTCTGTGGAGGCATGGGACTGTGTTCCATTGTGTATTTTTAAAGTCAAAGTTTTAGCCTCACGTAACACAAACACTTAGAAATTAAGTCGTCATCTGGTGCCAGCTGGGAGTCCAGATTTGATGTACAATTTTAACAAGTTAGCTGTGTGTCCCATAAATTACCCTAAGCAGCAAACTAAATGAAAGTTGGCTGTTTTGGTACGTGGCTGTCAGAATGGTTCTTGTCACTCATGTCAGATTGTTTTTTTTTCTCCCTTAGACCATTTTAGACTGCTTGTCCTCTGTTCTGGAAAACACCATAATTACCCTGTTTGTGATGAAGCCGGAGGGCGTATTTGTCCTTAGATTTCAACTTTCCTGCCTGATTGCCCTCAAGTTCAACATCTTTCCTCTTCCGTCTGCACTTGAAATACACGTTGTTTTTCTTCAGCCATTGTCCTGTGTCAGTGTGTGTTACTGGGGCCCTCGGTGTCTGCCTTTGTCCCCCAGTGTCTTCTTTGTGTTTTGCAGCGGTGTGGCATTTGGCTGAGGGCTTGTGTTTGATAACAGCCCGTGGAGTGAGCCCAAGTGAAATAGTCCAAACTGGTCCTTCAAGGTCGGCACCCCCAGAAAGACTGCACACGATGTGCAAGGTCATATTCTCGACTAAAAGCAATAAGTGCTTTATTGATAGAAAAAAACAACACGCAGGCAGATGCGCAACCAACTGATTAATAATAAAATACATTTGTGAGAGAGATGAACAGGGGAGGGGAGGGGGCAGGGGGAGGGAAGACACCTCCCTCATGACCGTATGTCCATGTGCCTGCACGCATGTACTGTACAATATGTTTAGCAGAAAAGCATTGATCCTTTATTGGGACCTAAAAAATCAATTAGAAATCCAGTGGTTAAAAAAAGAACAAAATGTGACGAATTGGGGCTGGTGGCAGTTTCCCAGTCGCACAGCCTCTCTCTCTTTCTCTCTTCATGCCTGAATCATTTCTGCAGTTTGTGTGACCTGCAAAGCACAGTGTGAAAGTAGTGTTTAAAAGAAGATCACAAGCAACTCACTTCTCTTGTTTCGACGGTAATCTACTTATCAAATACATCTCATCAGTATCATGTTTTATGGCCAAGACAACAGTCACCACCGGTTCCTTTTTTCCATTCAGTCACTTTATGAACAATGTGGCTTTTGTACCGCGCCTACTGTGCTATTATCTTTTTATGAAAATAAGCACAGGGTATTGGACTGTCGTCATCTTTTATATGCCTGTATCGCCCTTTCTCACATGCTCTCTCTATATAGCTCTTTCTTTCTTCCCAAACTGGCAAACCTGCCAAGTGAGAGCCACCGTGGATCAGTCAATGGCAGATTTAGATTTGAGTTCTAAGTCTCAGTCCTAGCCAAACCTGTTTCTTCAGGAAGGCTTTGAGTTGTACGTATAGTCTGCCAACCTTTTCCCCTCGGTTATCACCTACAGTAGCCCCCCCCCCATAAAACAAAAACCTTCTTGCTACTATACCGACTTTACACCCCCCTTTCTAGATCCTTTCTCTACATACACTTCTGCTCAGATGTGCCCACCCCTAAACCCCCATCTATCAACTAGTTGGCAATGGCATTGTTTTTAATCATCAGAACCTCAAAATTATTATTATCGCTTCTGATGCGGCAATTAAAACTTCAGGTCAGAGGCACAACGAGCGGTGATCAGCAGCCGAGCTGAGAAGTTTTAATTAGACGATCAGAACCATTAATGCACAAAAAAAAGGTGTGCGCTGGGAAATTAACGGGAACGTCTTAATCAGGGTTAGCGACTCCGAAGAGGAGTCAAGTGAACAGAGAGCAAAAAACAAATCATTTCCGCACCACTGGGACAAAACTCAATTAAATATGCATGCGGAAAAATGGAAATTTTCTCAGCATCGGCTGCACCGACTGTTGGAAAACTGTGGCAAAATCTCACGGCGGGGTCGTCGACCTGCTTATTGTTATTCTTGTGTAATAAAAATGAGAGAGGGGCCAGATGCTGGGGTCTGGGTGTCGTGGCGTAGTTGTCCATCAGTGGCTTTCCGCTTGACTTCCTTGAGGCTGCCGCAGCCTCTCTACCATGCAGGGCGAGAGAGAGAAGAGGAAAACATTCTCTTCCTGCAAGCCGTAAATTTACAAAAATAAAAACATGGTAATTTCCAAGTGTGTCTGTGTATGTCTGCCTGTGTGGCTCAGTGATTTCCCTGAAACACTCGTGCACACACGATCTCTCACACATACATCTCCCTTGAGAGCCAGAGACACAAAAGGTTCACGGAGCTACACACGGGGAGCTCAGCCTTGTCGATTAATCTGCCAAAGGTTCATAAAGTTATAACTGGGCTTCCTTTAAAACAGCTACAGCAACTCTCCGTTGCATATTGTAAAATAATCCTGAGCTGAACACACATCTCCTAGACCCTGTTTGTATTAATTAACTCCTGATATTGCGGGGGGTTTGTCCCTCTGTCAGTCATGTTGAAACTCAGCAGGAATCTACAACAAGCCCTGTACCTGTGTTTGATTAGGTGAAGAGATAAGCTTCAGTTTAAACAGGTAATATCTACGTCTCTTATATACAGACCCTCCTGTGTGCTCGCTCCACACTGCAGGGAGTCGATGGTGCAGCGCTGCACTTTGAATGAACAATAAGTCAAGTAATTCAATTTTCTATATGTTGTTTATGTGACTTTACATCTTCCACAAGATGATTAAACAAGCATGTTGGACATAAGCTGCCTCGTCTTTGAATGATAAAAAGAGGTAAAGCCATGACCCTGCCAGTCTTTACTTCCACATTCTTTACTCGTAGCTGCCTTGATTACAGTCTGCGCACGTTCACACAAATAATGCACTTCCAACAGCGTTATTAGGATTTGAAACACCACTTGATTGGGCATGATATCATTCTGGCACACAAACAGAGACTCTGCATCAAAAACCAACAAGACCTGTGGGGCTTAGAGCTGTGGAAGAGTACGTTTGTCAGTGCGGAGAGCTAGACTGGAATACAAGCTGTGTCATCCAGCTCTGAGAAGAAACAGGGCTCCAAAGAACTTTGATGCGCATATTTTTGACTGAAGATGAAAAAGAACCCGACCCAGTCAAAATGTATTCAAAATAGTTTCTTGTCTTTTTCCTCAGGTTCTGGCCTTATACAGACAGTAAATGGCGCTCCTTTGTGGCCCTGCTCTGTTTCCAGTAAAAAAAATAATGTCATAGTTAACATAAGCAGTTGGAAAAATTAGTTTCAGCCGTTTAGATTCAAACCTGCCTGTTTTTTTCCAACGCTCAGTGCTTACTGAGGTGTCTCCTCCTTGACAATTAGCACACCAGGCTAAAACAGATGGTAAATAATGTCCAATGCATGTGACAGTGTTGTTTTTCTGTCTGATATTCATTAATAAGGCAGAATGCTTACTGGACTCTCAGGGAGGTGGGGGAGTTGGTCCCAGAGGGAAAAGTTGTTCTTTCATGTAGGTCCCCACAGATTTGATCTCATTGTACGCTATCATGCACACAAACGACTTGAGGTAAACAACTTGGTGTTACCATAGCAATCTCTATTGTAGGCAATGGTAAAAAGCTGTCATGGACAGAAACCATCAGCATAAATAATAGTTTAGACAGCATCCATAAACCACCGAACCATAGCATGTTTCTCCTTACAGGAAGCTAACCGTATTAAATTTGGTTCAAAGCAAACCTTTAAAAGAAGAAAACCACTGAATGTGTGCGTACCCTGTCTGATAACTCAGTAAGAGGACTGCTTATATACTTAAACAGTAGCACTTAGTCCTCTACGCACGCTCTGTATTGTTAACAGAAAATCATACTAAATAGTCACTAATGGAAAGAAACATCTCTGTCGGGGTCATTTCCCACAAGGAGCTTGAGATCGCAATGCGGAAAGGAAAATCGGTAGTTAAAGCATGAAATACTGAACACAGTAAACAGAAAAAATGACCTCCACAGCAACACCCTAATGACCTCAATCTTCCTTTGGAGGGTATTTCAAAAAAATACAACTTGACAATTTATGTCTTCCACTTCCTAATAGTTTTTCCAGCTGATTTTTCTTTTCCTTTACAAAATATCTGTCATCTTAAAGGTGAACCTTTCACCCCCGCCTGCAATTGTCTAACACTAAATTGTACAGTAATTTGCCACTGATATATGGCCCTCTCAAAACTACATAATTCCTGTAGCCATTGTTTCAGAGAGGAAGCCCGCAATGTAAATACAGTAACTGAGAAAGCATGTGTGGGGAGCACGGGGGACATTGTCTGGCGACGGGGGTGATCTGTAAACTCCTTTAAATTGTATTGTCCTCTAATGATTCCACAGCTTTGCAAAAGAAAATGAAAACAGGATTTTATGTTGCACCGGTGTGATTTACATAATGCCGGCAATGGCTCACACATGATTGTGCTTGGCTTTATGGCGGAGGGAAAATGAAGAGCCTCGTACTCATTGTTATAGAAAGTGAATTGAGTCTTTAAGATATAACTTTGTTACATCTCACACATTTTTTGTGTGCTGAAATGGTGTGTCCGTAGCTCAGTATAGCATATTATCTTAACCACAGTGTGGCTACGTTAAGATTCAATTCAGTTGCACACAAGGAGAAATATCCCTGCTGTGGCATGCTGTTTAACTGTTTTAAAAGAGCCTCATCTGACAAAGCTTTACATACTACCAAATAAAAACATAATACAAGTTAAAACGCTGGTCTGATCCCTGGAGGGTACACTGCTTTATTTAATACCATAAATGCTGTATTACCGTCACCTCCTCCCCGCTTTTTAAAGGTTATTTACAACTTGATAAAGATCTGGCCTTGATTTTGAGTCTGAAAAAAGGCTGTTGCAAGGTGAACTTTGGTGGCTCTGGAAATAAAACGAAAGGTACTAGAGTGTAGTTTCTGCCCTAAAAAGGCAGCTCTGGATATGGAATGCCACAGGCAGCTGTTCCTGTCTCATCAGAGGACATGTTATAAAGATAGCCCCACTTGGGTTGAAATAATGCCACCCATTCCTGCCCCAAAGCACACTCTATCATGCTCTATTGTTCACAGAGAGGCCGCGTGGGGGAAAGAGATGTTGAGACTGTGTAGTTTGTCTTGTTAAGCAAAGATATGTATAACATCTTTCTTTGATGGAAGACAGCGCAAAGACCGAAAGAGCTTAAATACAAATGTATTATTTCCTTTTTATAAAGGCAAACCTGCAGCCGGCACAGGAGCAGTTATTGTGTCTAATCCCACTAAATGAGAGTCCGAAAGACTAAAAAGCGCTCAGCATTTTCACTTCACATCCTGACAGCTTTAATGCTGTGCAGCCCCCACTCAGAGGCAGGACCACAGCCTCTTGAGGTGAGAGTGAAGATAACATTTCACAGTGTCTCTATAGCGCTGTCATGTGAAGGATTATGTAGCCGTGTATTTGCTGCTTGTAGTACCGTAGGGGGTCTGATACCTATCTGCCTGTGGTTTCAGCTGCCTGAGCTTTTTTTTCTCCTTTTTTTCCACCGCCGCTCTAAACTCTGCTGACCGAAGAGGTGTGACTTAGAAAGATATGTACAGTATCTCTGTGTGTCCTTCCAGTCTTGTGCTGTTATTGTTAAGTGCTTTTGGATGTTATTAATAGCAGCAGTCACATACCTGTTGTTTTTCCATTGCAATGTTTAAAATCAGTACAACATACTGACATAAGTCTGACATGACATGGTTTCAAACTTTATTTCAGGTGATACTGAAAGCATTATAAATGAGGGAAAAACGTTTTGAAAGAAAGTTTGAGTTACATTGAGATCATTTCTATCCTGGACAACTTTTAAACTGATGTATTCTTTTTTCTTTCTTGTTTCCAATAGCTGAAAGGAGTTTATGCACTGAAACGACCTCAGGAAAATCCAAGATGGCCGCCAAAAGGAAAGGTGGCCTAAAACTTAATGCTATCTGTGCCAAGCTGAGCCGCCAGGTGGTGTTCGACACCAGCTCCCAGAATGCAGAGGGAGACCAGAGTGTAGCAGAAAACAGCGAGCATGGCAGTTCGCACTACGATGACAACGAGACCATCTTCCCCGAGAGCCTCGAGGAGGACCAGAAGAGACGCGAGGCCATCGAGAAGTGGGTCAACGGCGAATACGGCGATGAGCCACCAGCTACTCGTGATGAAGAGGAGCATGAACCCAAAGTCAGCAATGACGAAGATGCCCCTCCCCAGGGCGTGTACATGGTACGCCCCACAGGCTGCAGCGATGACGAAGACAAGACAGAGGAGGGGGAGCCCGTGACCGGCTCTCAAGATGGCAGTTACCATGACGACAAAGAAGCTGAAGAAAGGCCTCCAAAAGAAACCACCTACAAGCCACCAAGCGAAGCCCAGAGTCGTCCGCCACCTTTCGCCTCCATAGGTACAATTTGAATTTGTTGTCCAATTGTTTTCTTTCTAATGTCGCCACCTTACTCTGATTAATAGCCAACCCTTTTTATATATCTCAAACCAACACTACCTTTGCCCTTTAAAACATTCCACTCCATAGTATTATAGGCCCAATAGGCGGGTGACATTGCTACATCCACATAAGCTTAAGTGTGCCCATTATTGGAAAGAGACACTCTAGAGTTACATTATGAATAGCCAGTGACATTACCCTGAAGACATATTCAACTGGCAGGCCAGGGGGGAAAAACAGGAACTTGTCAGTGTGTGGTTAACTGCATAAAGAAATTCATAAATGGAGTAGGCTTACAACATAAGGCCGTTTATGCACTCTCCCAGCAGCTGTGGGCCAAGAGCGCATGGCAGAACCAGGCTAAGCTTCATATTACACCCAGGATTACATATTGAGTCTTTGATTTTCCCTAAGCTCACTAAACTTAGCCACTGCTTCAAACTCCTCTATTACATGAAATTGAAGTCTGCCGTGGAGGAGCTAAGGTTCCCTTTTTTTAACAGTTGTTAAATCCATGAGATCAATTTCTAAATATACTCAGAAATAGTGAAATTATATTGCAGTGCCATATATCACTTAATCATGTTATTATCTTCTCACAAACAACAGTAGGTCCATGTTTTATAGATAGCAGATACTTTTCATAAATTCCTAAATATGTGCTCTTGTAAATGACTCATTATAACCCCTGTTAAGTTGTTACATTTGTTTCCACGGTATTATTCACTGATTATCAAACAGATAAAGCTGGCAGTCATTCTGAAGTAGCAAGAGTATGTGTTAACAGCACAAACAATATTTAAGAAAGTACCTTCTACGGTTATACACTTGGTGACACACACACTATAGAAAATATTTGCCTTTGTATAGCAGGAGTTAAAACAGAGTGCTCTTAAAAGGAGACAAAACATGGCTCGGTTATATGAATAGATAAAGTTTCACAAGCACCCAGAGAAAAAAAAATACTGCAATTTGCAGGTGAGAACGGTTGTTGCGGTAGAAAACAAGTTTTGTTTTGTGCTTGCTCACCTCACTTTAGCAGTTTTTTGGTCTTTCATCTAGGTTTATGTATCTACCTCAGAGTCATGTACACATGCTCTTTTTCTTTGCATTTCGTTTGGTTTAACAGCAGTAGCTCCGGCCACATACAGAATTGGGGGCAGGGGCTTCTCAGAAACTGAAGCAGGTTTCATTTCAGAGGCAAATGAAAAAGGCTTTGTGGTTTTAATTAGTCATTTTGTGTTCATTTCAACGCAATAAAAAAGCCTGTCTGTAAATATGTATTGTTGTTGTGAAGCAGACCTACACCTTCTCCTGCACCGGCTCCCTTAACTTTACATCTCACAACAAAGCCAGAGTGTTTTTGAAGACTGCAAGGAGAGCACACTGCATCAGTTGCAAATCTTTTCTTTAGACACTTTTTTTTTTTTTTTCAGAGTTGCTCTTTGTTGATTGTAACTAGGGCATCTATATTGCCATGTTTCAGCTCAGCTCACAATTAAAACATTTTTTCTCTCTCTCTCTCTCGCCGCTGTCTTTCAAAGGCTGATGCGGAGTGCACATAATTATGCATATAAACATAGTGGCTTAATTATCTCTCACAACATCAGTGACAATGTAATTAACAAACATTGCAAGATCAATGAGAGAAACTGCGACCTTCAAAACATTTAACTCCTCACATTGAGGCATCGTGCGGATTTCCTATCAGTGCAAAACCCCAGAATACTTTTCCTAGATCATTTAGATGTCGCATTAGAGCCCCCATAAGCCAGTCAATGGAAAAAAACAATGAATAAAAAGTATGAAAGCAATGACAGAGATGCTCATAGCGACGGATCAAACAAGCTTGACCATGACTTCCATTTGCAATTCTGGGTTCACTGTAAAAGGTTATTGTTCATTTCAAGCTGTTTCAAAGCCCTCTCCATTTACTGCCTGTTAATTAACTAACAGAGAGGAAGTTTGAAGCTTTGTGCAGTTTTGTTCTTGTCAAATTAGTCCAAACACATGCACACGATGTCATTTATTAAAAGCAACTCTTTATTAAGCCACTACTGTCCATTTAAATACAACATATTTCAACAATTCACTAGCATGAACACCAATTGCCACCTAAAACTATATTTCAATGATTGTACCATATACAGAAAATCCCACTATTTAAAATGTACTCGGACTGACAACTGAAAAGATGGCATATTATTAAAACATGTTTTCGTCACCAATTGGTTTACATTGTGCTTCAGTGGTTCAAAACTGACACCCTTTAGTAGGTATTCAAACTCTAGATTAGTCCATATATAGCCTCCAACGTGCACCTTTATCATCAGCGACACCTCTGCCTCTTAGTCCTGTGAGCGGGGAACTATGCCACGGATGGCCATGTTTGGTCCGCCAAAAGGAGATATAATGCCCATCTGTTATCATATCTGGGAGGGAAAATGTAGCCTAATTGCCTCAAATATAGACAAGGCGGGTCTGTCGTGTGTAGGGTTTTGCTTGACTGAAGTGTCAAGATTAGAGACCACTTGTTTGAAAATGTCCAGGGCCACCGGAGAGAGTGAAGAAGGAAATGTCAGTTTATGTTCTTCTTTTTTTGTTGGGTGGGTGGTAGCAATGTGTGGCCATTTTCACCTTAACGCATGCACCCATACAGACCAGTACTTTCCCACCTGGTGTCACATGACATCATTAGGAGGCAGCCAGATAGGGCAGGAGTTGAAAATTCATTTACATGGTTTTTTAGAAAGGTTATCTCCCGTCAGTCCCAGTCATAATCCCTTTAAGTCCAATCATTTGCCTTTCATTGATAGCACGCCACATGGATCCGCTGATGAATAAAGAGAATCTGCAAGTTTTGTTTTGGGAGTGGTGAGGATAATACCATAAGCAAATAGAATAAAAAAAACTAAAAGGGATTTCTGTTCTCCCATGACAGAAGCCAGTAGTCTCTTTGCCAATCATTTTGCAATTGACTGTACTACAACAATAATATGTTTCTTTCATTTGGAACATCAAAGCAAAACTCAACAGGCATTTATCTATTCCCATTAAATGTATTTATTATTATTTTTGACATATGATTTCCATTTAATCTACCTGATTTTTTTGAACATCGTCTCTAGCTCAGTAAAGTGTAGTTCCATATTCTGACTCATACGGGCTGTGGGCGGGTCTGCCCTAACTTTAGAGCTATATGATAGTCTGTGTCCTGAGGTGCACTTAATAACTATACAAGCAGTACATTCCAATCAAGCACGAAGGTTATCAACACTTGAATCAAATGAAAATAATAATGTTCAGATCAGATTTATGTATGAGGTAAAAAGTATAAGATAAATTGTACTGCAGCCCAGCTGTAGATACCAGTATTGTTATACAGTTTCAGCACATGTGAAAACAGAGAGAAGATTTGCCGATCAGATCTGTGGTAAACATGCAGGTATTTCCTCTCAAATACCTGATCCATTTCTGTTAAATGTTTCATGCCCTTTCGATCCACCAGATACTCTTTCATACTGAACCTCCACGCCAAGGAGCTAACTCCAGTGAATGGAAATGTAGGGATTATTTACATGCTGCTCATGAGATGTGAAAAGCAGGGCACAGAGACTGATTTAGCAATAACTGAGAAATCTGAGACAAGCGTAGAAAATATTTGTGTATTAATTACCCGGATGGTCCTGTAGGTGGTATTAGCTCTCACCAGCTCATGTGATGAAAAAAAAGCAATAAAACATTTAATTTTTTTGAAATGTATTCGACCCTGATCCTGTGACTGTGCCAAGGATGAGTCTAGAAGGCCAGAGCTTTTACATGACCCAGGTGAAATGATCATGTGGTACATTACTATCCTGCCTGACGTGCAGACTGACACAACAGGAGATTTATGGAATTAAGTTGGATCTACAAACTCAAATGCCTCACCATCTAAATGTCTCCCTCTTAGTTTTCATTGTTTCTCCCTCACACACCCTTTCTTTGTCTTTTCATCTCTTCTTTATGAAGAGCTTTGTCCCTCCAATGCTTTAAGAAACAATCGTTTTTTTCCCTTTTCCCCACTCTCTGATCCCTTGCACTAACCTGGATGAAAGTTAATGGGCCAGAATTAATCTCCACCTAATGCAATTAAACTATACATTGAGTATATTTCGCCTATGTCCTTGGGAAGTTGTCCAATTTAATGGACTCTTAAAATGAAAGTGATGTTTCAGTTCACAAATGTGTAAAAAGGGGAAAGGATTCATGCTTTTTACTCTTGAAGGTGACACAACAACAATCATGTTATTTTCCAATACCTTAGGTTTACACCAAGCTTTGTGGAGGATTATCAATTATAAATTGCACTTAACATGACATGATTTCCTGGCAGACAGTAGTTACAATTATATAATTGTTTTAATCGTAAAGCATTAGTCATGTAAAAGTATACATTATTTTTCCTAAAGTTCCCCTTATATTCTTTTGTTTTAAATGTGATTTCTTAATAAAGTTGCTAAAATGTATTGCAAATAAAAATGTCAAAAGAAATGTTCTAATGAATGTTGATAACATAACACGCTGTAATGAGAAGTTTGTTTATTTAGTGTGTTGTTTGGTACAGTCACCTGCAGATTTTGCAGGTTTGATTAGAGTGCAACCAAAACAGGAAGAGCATTGCCTGCTTGTTTATAGACATATACATCCACAGATATAAAGATATGCTTCTCTATTGTGCAGTGCAGAATCACTTATTTGAAATGTACTATAAAATATAAGATAGCTTGTTTTTCAATAATTAGGCTGACAAAATATATTTCAAATTGATTTACAAAACAAGATTACTTTATTTTTCACTTGATATTTGAATGAAAAAAAAGGTCATAGACTACGGCTACAAAACAGAACAACATGTAGAGCAAGCATCAGTCAACATGAAGCAAGAGAGAACCATTTCAAAGACTGATTGACTGACATGAATTTAGCCACTGATTAACACGTCTTGAGCATGGTTTAATTTGGGTTCAGGTTCTCTCCCAAAATGAAAAAACAATCATACTAATCTGTTGCAAGTAATGAGTTAATTATTAATGCCAGACAGCACCAATGACTCTGAGGTAACTCAACTTTAAACTAAATAAGTTTTTACCTCTTAAAGTGGAAATCGGAGCGGTTTTTGTTAACTTTTACATAGTAGCTCATTACTCCTTTTTTTCTCCCTGCAGGAAGAAGCATCTGCCCTGCCGAGACTATGCAGCCAACACCATGAATGAATTTTTGGGAATGTTCGGTTATAATGATCAGCAGGTAAGGGATGAGCTGACCAAGAAGATCAGCTTTGAGAAGCTCAAAGCCGCTACCTCAGACCTCTCGCCCCTCAGCAGTGAGGAGGCCTCACGGCGCGCCCGCTTCTCTAAGTACGAAGAGTACATTCGTTAAGCTAAAAGCTGGTGACGCCCTACCTGGCCCATGCATGCTTCCCCACCAAAACCAGACGACCTCAACCCAAAACTGGCCCAAGACAAGAGCGCCACCATGCTCCAGACCTCTGGGTGCCTCCCAGGGGCCGAGGCACAGATCTACCCCCCCAGCCTGGACCACAAACAGCCAGGAGGACCTCAGCTCAGCGCCTCTCAGCCACAAAATCCCTCTCACATCCAGAGCATGGCGTCCCGAGCCTCTAAGTATGACTTCTTTATTCAGAAGCTGAAGATGGGTGAAAGTCTACAGCAGCAGAACGGTAATGCTTACAAGCGACCCTCCAAGTACGACCTGGAGAATGTCAAGTTTCTGCACCTCTTCAAGCCAGGTGAGGGCAACCCTGACATGGGCGGCAGCATTGCCTTTAAGACTTACAAAGTTGGCCGCCCTTCCAAGTATGACGTCAGAACAATTCAGAAGCCAATGCCAGGAAATCCAGAGGCCTCTTTGATGCCCAATGTCCTCGCTACAGCACCAGGAAACCTGGGAGCTCCTGGTGTTCCCACCATGGGCGCATCTGGGGCCAGCATCGCCCCCCGGGCTCACAATGGACCAGACAGGAAACATAAGCTTCAATGCCGCTGACTACCTGAAGTCCAGCTTTTCCAAGACTGACTCCATCACCACGGGCACTGTTTCCTCCGTGAAGTAAGTCTGTGTAAACATCATCATAAAAAATTATTTCTTATTGGTAATTATCGCTTGTTGACAAGAAGATATGTTGCATATTACGCAAGTTATTTGCACCTAACAATGCACACCTCTTAAATTCAGCTAATAAAAAAGCATGTCCATTAAAATTCCAATTTAAAGTTTATTGGTGGACTGAAAAGATCCCAAGTTCCAATGGAACACCTTGGAGCCAATGTGAAGCTCACATACACTTAACTGCTACTGTGAGTCAGTTTGCCTAACGCAAAGGTAATTGCTACCTCCACAGCAGCCAACAGGAATGTGGTGTGAAATAGTGCATAGCGCCCAATAGATCCACGACATGATGAGTTGGGAAGGCACATGAAGTGTTTACTCGCTGTAGCACTCTGTGGAGACTGATTTTAGCACAGTCATCGCAAAGTGACTGACTTCTTTCGTTTGGCTAGGGGTGTAACAACTCTCCCTTTAATTACTTTGGAGCCATGACTAACCTCCCGGCGAGTCACAGGGGCCGACTCTACACTGCCTGACGAGTGCACTTTAAAGGAAGCAAACGAGGGGTTTGGGGAGCTAGCCTACAGTCGTGTGCACTACCAGTAGGAAACAGCTCCCAGAGTCTGTTTGATTGGTTTTAACCTTGTCTCTAGTTAGTCAAGACCTATCAAAGACACTGTTCAAGAGCCCTCAGGCACCTCTCCCTCAGGCTTTGGCCTTTGTCAGGTTGGGGCTCAGCGAAGCTGCAAGCTTGGCTAACTGACCCAGTCTGGTTGCTTGTACACAGGGAGGAGAGAGGATGCTAGTGAGAATGTCTGGCAGCGCATCCTCCCCTCTGGGCCAGATTAACCTCAGGTCATCCCCCGTGTGGAGCTGCTCACATGGAGCTAAATGCCATTTCTGAATGGGAGCAGGCATAACCAATACTGTAATGTGACTGTCACTGTTACCAGTGATAAAAGGTAACACAGAAGTTCTCAGTGTGCCTCTGTAATGTGTTAACATTTTCTGGATTTCCTTTTTGAAATGATATCTGATTAAGTTGAAATTTGAAGCTGCAGTGTTGTCTTACATCTTTGTTTGAGTCCAGACTGATTGGAGACAACATGACATCAACATTAGAGCCAAGGCCCTTTTGAGATTTTCAGAAAGCACCATTTCAGAGCTGTTCTTCATCGTCCCTATTATCCAGTTTTGCATATAAGCACTCGCCAAAATACCCCTATAAAAGATTAATGTTGCTTTGCTCCTGCATTTTTGCCTTTCATTGGTTGGGAGCCCATGCCATCAAAGTGTGTGGCTTCCATCCCTGATTCATACGGCACATGAAAAAGGCTGTTGTGCCACAGGAAAATGTATATTGATAGTCCAAAGTTTGGGAGCTAAGTAAATACTGTGTCAGTTTGTTTTTATTAACAACAGGCAACACAACCTTAACATTTATCATGTCTCTTTTGTGTTTGCTGTTGCATTAGGAATGGCCTGCCACCCGATAAACCCGCCAGCGATGACATCAACCTCTACCAGAAATATATTGCCAGGTATGCAAATCCCTCAATGTGCCAAAGCAATGAAAAAATATACCCAAAACAGAGATTGACCTTTTTTGTATTCTCTGATGTTGTGTTTTATTCAGTGATGTAACTAGATCTTAGACTGGTGTGGGGATGTTCTGTGCGCAGTAAATTGATTAAGAAAAGACTCCAATTTATGTGCTGAGAGGAAGTAGAAGGATGGGGGTAATGAAAGTGAAATGGTTTGATGGTAGCTTACTGTAACTGGTTGAGTAAATGCTCACTGTTGTGTATAGCACTAAAACATTGAGGAGAACATAATTCTGTGCGACTCTGTGACTGACACAGAGAGGATATGAGCTTAGGCCGGGGTCTTCCTGAGTTCTGCCGTTTATTGTTGAACACCCTAGGAACCGACTGCTCTAAAAAGTCTGTCATTCACACCAACAGAGACAAAAACATCAGGGGAGGGGAGGTATCTTGTGTTTCAATGGACACAGAACAATGTCCCCCATTCTGGATTCATTTCCAGCCGACAGTAGAAAGGTGATTATCATTTGTTTGTTTATTCCGTTTAAAAAGAAAGAAAAACAGCATTTGAAAAGCCAAAGTGGCTTTGGCGTTAATGATTACTTCTCCAAGCCATAACATGAAGGGCACAAATCAAAGCCTTGGCACTGACAGACACACACACACACACAACACACACATACACACGTCCCCTTCTACACACACACACACAAAACCCTTCCTTGGACTGATTACATTTTGCAAGAAGATTTAATTAAGGAATTTTTAATGAGGCTTCTGCTGGCACTGCCAAGAACTGTTTTGATATTTGCGCTGCATAATGCATAAAATTTGTCTAAACATCTCGGCAGTTGATGCACGGGGAGGCTGCAGATAAGCCCAGATACAGTTTCAATTTCCGTGTTGGGTTGGGAAAAAAAGAGAAAGAAAAGAAGAAGGGGGAGGAAAAGATTGGAAAAGGAGGGCTCATAAAAAGGGCAAATGTAGCCACCAAGAGGGGAGGTAGAAGCGGGGGGAGGGTCCCTTTTGGAGCTAGGGCTAATGAGTGCACACTAATACAAAAAAACAGCTTTGTAAACGTGTTTGTACCAATCCTTATAAAAAGAGAAAAAAAGTTCTTCATCTCCTTACCAGACTAGTTTGATGTTTTAAAGAGCTTCTCTGGTAGTGTTTCGTGCAGTTTTCTCTCTTAAATGCTTTCATGCACCCACTTTTGCCTCGGCACTTTGATCTGTGTAACTCTATTGTAACTGGAGATGCGCTGCAATCTCTGTATCGTGGCAATATTAATATTTAATCTGCTGCTGAATAGCAGCGGCCCATTAGGCCCCCTGACGCGGGCAAGTGGGAATTGTCCAGAGGCAAAGTGATACAGCTGGGCAATGAGCAGAAGGGTGGGCCATGGTCTCAGGGGTGGGGGGCTTTGTGTGCTCATAAGTGTAATGTGTGTGCGTTTGAGTATATATGTACTTTAAAAGAAGAGTATTGAAAACAGTAATTGTTTGGATATATGTTTGGTTGAGTGTGTGTACGCACTTTATATGGACTTCAGGTTTGTCTTTTTCTAAAAATACATCAAACCCTCCCAAAAGTCCCCTCTCCCTCCATCACCATTTTCAGACAACACACCATACACTCTCACAGCCAACTTAAAGAGTAGTGGATATGCCGTTCAATTAGCTTTAATGAACTCAGCAAAGTGATCTGTAAATGCAGCTCTGGGATAATCCTAACAAGGAAAAAACAGAAAGAGAGATGGAACAAATATTACTTAGCCCCCTTTTCCCCCTCTCCTCTGCACTAGCAGATGGAGCTCTTGGCAGCAGTAGTGCAAATGTTTATTTGGTGTGTTTTCACTGGTAATTGGAGGATTTTAACAGTCATCATCGTCAGGCTTATAATCACCACCGTAAAAGTGGCTGTACTGTAGCAAGCAGCAGCATTTTTTGATATATCTAGCACCAGACTAAAATCCTTTTTTTTGGGTTGCAAAGTACTAGGAGCTGATCTCAGGACACCTGACCCTTTTCCGCAGGGTGAAACTGTGGTTAACCTGAAAGAACTATGCATTGATTCGACAAGGGCTTTCACAGGGTGGAGAAATAAAGTAGTCCTAGGGTCCCTGATCCTTGAGTGTGTGTGTATGCGTGTCGAAGGAAAGGGTTTCAGTGTAATAAGTGTCTCTTACGGCTGCTTGGAAATAAATGGAGCTAATTTGGCTGAAATTGGTGTGGACAGACGGTTTAAATTGTTGCAGCAGTGTGGGAAAGCAGAAGTCAGTTTGAAGGGTGCGCTGTGTTACTTTGAAGGTGAGACGCGCATAATGCCTTTCAGAACTCCTTCATCCCTTTTTTCATTTTGCTGTTCCCGGTATTTGAAGTATTTCTTCAGTAATCATTCTTGATTTGCCATTTTATTTTCATCACACTGACATATTTCTGAGCAGCTTTGTCATTCAGCCTGTTTCATCCTTGTGACTATTCTCAGTTCAATAAGCTCTTGATGTGTTCCTATGTTTTTAATCAGTCTTTCATTTTGTTTGATTCCCTTTGCAGTGTGTGGCCCTTAAAATGTGTAACTTGTTGAAATGTGTCCTGCAACTTGGTTTTTAGGTTCTCTGGAAGTCAAACACTGTGGACACGTGCACTGTGCCTACCAGTACAGAGAGCATTACCACTGCATGGACCCTGAGTGTAACTACCAGGTGAGCGTGAGTACTTTACAAATTTCTTGAGCAACACTCATATACACATTCTCTCCTGTATACTGCAATCTTTAAACCTCAGAACCGCCACAGTTCAGATTCAATGCACAATGAGAACAATTTGACAAAGGTCATTTTGTTTGATTGTTTAAATGAATGAAAACTTAGGTTGCCTTGTTTATTCATAACAAGGATACTCCAGGTGACCTAAAGCTACGTATGTTCAGGACATGACAAAGGGGATGTGATCCTCTCACAGACAAACAGGATAATGTGTTATCATTTCATTAGTGGTCACACCCATCCAAAGTTGATGCAGATAGAAAGTTTGTTTGTCTTTGGTCTGCCAAACAGGCTATGAGTGTTTACATCCGTGCAGTATGCAGGTGCCTTCCAGGCACAGTTGGTTTTTGACAGTTGGCCTTTTATCACAAGGGTTAATTGTAAATATGTTTGAAATATGCCCCTTTTTTTATCTATGTGTTTATATCCTAAAGACATCTGCCACTAATCCCCTTTCACATTATTAATCTAGTCCTGGTCCCAGGAGTTGTCATGTATGGCACAGGAAGCAGAAAAAAACACAAAGCAGATCATAATACAGGCCTTGTGTTTGCTGTAGCATATGGCCTGAGAGAGTTAGACAAACACAGGAAGATGTGTCAAAAATGTCAAAAATCCTTGCAGAACTAGAGCTGTGTGTGTTTTCCTTCCTTTCCTAACACTTTCTGAATTAAGCCATCTTCAGCTGTAATCTCCCATGTCTGCTCCTGATCAAGAGAGATTACCGCTCGATAAATATTGTTTATATGGTGAAAAGCATTACAGATCTAAGCTTTCATTTTCTGCATGAATCCCACTTCACAGTCTGATGGGACACATTCTTGGAGGAATACAAAGGAAAATCATTTCATGTCATTATTTAGAGTGTTAGTTCAGGTTATCATGGCAATTTCCACGGTCAGGTCCACATTTCTCTGTTGCTTTTGCGTTGCGTGGAAACACAGATATGCTTTGGAAGCCAGCTCTCTGGGATGTCAATACCCAGAAGAAAAAAAAAGCAGCCAGTGATGAGCAGCCCCTTTCGAAGCGATAACTCATGAAATGTTACATGACACACACTCCTGGAATATTATCCCACTGCCAGCCTGCGGGCTATTGGCTGAGTCTGAACATTCTCCTTTCATGGGCTTGTACATGAGGGAGTGTGCATCTTGCCACACTAGTGGGAATCCTAAAATAAATGTAGCAAGTGGCTCCCAACCTTCTTCACCACTCAACTGAAAATGAGATCTTTTTCCCAGTCAGCTCTCTCCATGGCCTATTTTGGACGGCTTGTTGGATCGTGTATACCATGACCGCAGTTCAACGTATCTTCCAGTCATGACATACCAGAAAGACCAAAATGTAGCTCCGAATGTTTTAGAAAAATTGTTGATGAATCTAAAGCGTTCATCAATTGGATTAAAAATCCTAATGAAGTGTTTGCTCCACAGGAGTCAAACATCTCAAAACATGCAATGGGAAACAGGCCAAGAGCAAGGGAATGAACAGCTGGGAGAGATCTTAGCTTTTTTTCTTCTGCTCGACTGGAGCACATGACACAAAGCAATTACCCTACTTTGTACAGCAATTAGTTGCTTTTAGAATAGTTCTTTCTGATGTTTCTACCTCAACTAGAGATAAATATGGATTGAAGACAGAACTGTCTCATTGATTTGCGCTTCTCCTGTTTCAGTTTCTGTAACATCCGCTTAAGCCCAATTACAGCAGATTTTGTTGCTGCGAATCTCTGGAGTGACTTTTCTCCTTTCCCTTCCTGACTCCTGGGTGTGGGAGGGAATGTGTATTTATTTATTAATGTTTTAATTTTAGAAGGCGGGTCTCTTAGCATATTCACTCATTATTAAAGCCTGCACCAAAAGTGAGTGTTTAATGCTTTAATTAAAAACGGAATCATATCGCAGCGAATTGAAAGGGAAAACCGTTTTTTGGTTGGCTTGTTTGTTTGTTTCTCTTGTCTTCTGTTTTCCCCTGTGCATGTCTGAGAAACCATCTGCATGGAACATCATTCTTCCAGAGACAGAAACATCAGAACTGTGATCTTGCATGTCAATTGATTCATCTTAATTAAAAAAAAAATACATTTAGGTGGAAGGGAAGAAATAGTGTTGAGACAGGGGGCGTATGGGGAACATACTTCATGTTCCATGTGGAAGCTTCCAGAGCCTTTGGTGCTGCATTTGGATAGGACGCAACTTTGAGATATGCAAAGTAAATCAATAACCAAAGAACGCTTCATCTTTAAAGACATCGTGGCCCTCTCCGTTACAATGTGCACAGCCCCCCCAACTGCCAATTGGCTCCTGCATGTTGCAGCTGCTGCTTCCATAGATATAAAGTGACTTGTTGCTGATTCTGTGACTGGTTTAAATAAATACCAACCTGTTGCCTACATTTTTCCCCCTCTCCTTTTGCAGAGGTTTACCAGTAAGCAGGATGTTATCAGGCACTACAACATGCACAAGAAGAGGGACAACTCTCTGCAGCATGGCTTCATGCGCTTCAGCCCTCTGGACGACTGCAGTGTCTACTACCATGGCTGCCACCTCAATGGAAAAAGCACCCATTACCACTGCATGCAGGTACACTACAAAGACTCACACCTCCTCCACCATCTACACACATAACAACTGTAAACTCACAAAGACAGTTTGCAGGCATGCATGCCCCCAAATGCACAGAAACAAAAGAATATCTGCAAATATGGCCACACGTTCTTAAGCATTACATACAGTACGGTATTCTATTAAGAAATACAAATTAGACAACAAACATGGGTGTCAGTAAACCAGATTTCACGTAGACCAGGCAAAATATAGTTGTGTGTCCTTTAAGATTCTAAAAACATTTTTAACAGCAAAGTACAGTTTAAAGCAACATGAGGCAGGACAAAAAGGAGTCCTCACCATCTGGAGTCACGCTGCTTTTAAGACATACAGTACATGACTACAGGATGTTTGAAATTCACAGTTTACCTACATCTGCGAAATGGAATTACAGTTCCCTACTTTTCCATTTACACCAAAGTGTCTTTAAAGAGCAGTTTGGCAAAACATATCCTAAAGTAAATACAAGAAAATTGAAAAAGGGTGGAATAGATGTGCGGCTGCTTGTGCCTTCCCCACCTCTTCACTCTCTCGCTCCTTAATTGGCATGGATAAAATTCAGTAAGGTGTTTATATAAACTACACATTTTTCATTTTTTAGTACCAAGCAGCCAGTTGAAGATTATTCCCCCTTCTGGATTTGTTTAATTTTTTACATCTGCTTATTTTCAAAGTGTCATTGTGCCGAGAGCTTTCTCACCGACAGGGCAGCAGCGCAACGGAGGATGGCTAGAGATATATTCTTTTTTAAACCTCTCTAACGGCGTAATTGTTATTAGGACATTTCAGCCCTTGTTTTAACAGTCCCTGAGAACCTGCAGATGTTGGCATCGGCTCTCTTGATTTAGGGGGGAAAAGACAGAGCGGCATTTTTTTCATTGTTTGACTCAATATGGAGAAGTTGCCCGGTTTGTGCGGCTCAAAAGTGCCACGGATGATATACAATTGCTTCATTTAATTCAAACATTACCTGTTTTTTCCCCTCTGTGTTTGCTCTGAGGGCCCCTGAGTACCAGAACATTTTAAACTAAAGACAAAGACTGTCATCTTACTCGCGTCTGCTTTCTTCTGCCCCCTCACCCTCTCAATTTTGTCTCAGTTACAGTAGGTTTGTGGTGGCTGTATTGTCACACTCCAAAAGTATTTTCTAAAAGGCAGCTTTGCCAGGAAGTTATTGTAGTTTCAGCTACCTGTTGTGACCACTGTGTCTTTCAGTCACTTTTTTCCAACTGTCACAATGACAAGACTTTTCCCAATTCACTGGTCTGACTTGAAACTTGTACTGCTCAGTTGCATCACCTCACATTAAATAGTGAATGTGAGAAAACATCCTTCCACTCATTTCTAGGCCACTGGCATTCTCTTAACCACACTCCTTTCTCTATCGCTTGTACAATATTTCAGATGTCTTTAAAGCATTGCCTTTTTGAAAACCATATTTGCAAACTGTAACTTTCATGTCTGCTTTGCACCTAGATCTGGTTTTTGATTGCCATGCTTTGTCTTTGCTTTGCAGGTTGCCTGCAGCAAGGTGTACACCAGCACCTCAGATGTCATGACCCATGAAAACTTCCATAAAAAGAACGCCCAGCTGATCAACGACGGCTTCCAGAGATTTCGTGCCACCGAGGACTGTGGCACAGTTGCGTGTCAATTCTACGGGCAGAAGACTACACACTTCCACTGCAGGTAAATACTGCACGCCTCATGTGGTGCTCGTTTTTACATTCATCGAACATACACTAAACATAAATGCATTAAACACAGTTAAATATACGTTTATATGTTTTTCTTTTTATATTTTAAATTGTGTAGTAACAACTGCTTACCCCAGCTGCAGAAGCCAATGATAGTGGTTTAAATAAATACAAAAGCCTAACAATTGGTAGAAAACATTTAATATGGGCTCGTTTCTAAAAGACAAATAAATAAATGATAGGCTGCACACAAGTGAAATCCAATCTAATCTAATGGCTTCCTTGTTTCTCTGCCTGCACCATTAGTATCTTTAAACCTCACAGATTCAAATGGGGAAAACAAAAATAATCACACTTTTATTTTGAAGAGCATGCACCACAGAACTATTGTCAATGACCATAGCGAATCACTAGGTTGATTCATCAAACTCCCTCACTGGATTGTATCCCTTTGGCAAAGGTTGCAGGTGGCAACACATCAATGGGATCCCGCTGTGTTACAGAACTGCCTTAGTTATCGTTCCTCCTTTGTGAAATATTTGAATCATGTGGACCCTCTCACTGACTCCCAACTGCACCAAGGTACTGAGCGGTCTTTATAGCACAGCGAATCATGTTTTCCCTTTGTTTTCCTTAAATGTTTTCAGGCGCCCAGGATGCACATTCACTTTCAAGAACAAGTGTGACATTGAGAAGCACAAGAGCTACCACATCAAGGATGATGCCTATGCCAAAGATGGCTTCAAGAAATTCTATAAGTATGAGGAGTGCAAGTACGATGGCTGTGTGTACAGCAAAGCCACCAACCACTTCCACTGCATACGCTCAAGCTGCGGCTTCACTTTTACCTCCACTAGCCAGATGACCTCCCACAAGCGCAAACACGAGCGCCGGCACATCCGCTCCTCCGGTGTCATGGGCCTCTCTTCCGCCTACATGGTGCCAAAGGATGAGGCCGAAGAATCGAGCAACGATGACCTGATGGACTTCTCCAACATTAGCAGCAAGAACTCCAGCCTGAGTGCCTCGCCCACCACCCAGCAGTCCACCACTATGTCGCACTTGTTGGCCATGCCCACCACCATTGTCTCTTCCTCCGCTACATCAGGCCACGCCCTCAAACCCACATCCTCGCTACCCAGTGCGGGTCAGCGTATGTCCAGCCTGCTGTCCCAGACCCTGCCCAGCAACATGCCCGTGGGCCTTTCTCTTTCCAACAGCGGTATGGCCTCCTCCAATCCGTTCTTCCCCCTCATACCCAGGATGCCTAACCAACCACCTCCAGCAGCCGCTAGCCTGATGTCAGCTGTAACTTCAGGGGCCCACTCCATGCCCACCGACTCAATGACCCAAGGTTTCTCCACAGTGGGTGCAGACGGATCCATGGCCTCCACCCCGACGTCCTTCACCACCGCCTCCATCATGGAGAAGATCTCGGCTAGCAAAGGTCTGATCTCTCCCATGATGGCCAGACTGGCAGCCGCCGCCCTCAGGCCCTCCAACCACCTCGACACAGGTCAGTCTCTTCACAAATAGAAGTTATTTTGCAGAATCAATGTGTCAATGTGTATTGTGTTTAGCAACAAAAATATGCCTATTTCCTGCTTTTTTGCCTTATATGATTTTGGTGTTCAGCCAAAACAAGCGAGCTAAAACCAAGCATTAATCGAGTCATCTGATGACAAACAATCATCGTTGGATCTCTGATAGTATCTAAAGAGAATTTACTGCACATATACTAAAAGTCACATCCTTTTTTTGTGTGTTGACTTCACTCGACTGCAGCCAGAGCACTCAGAGGTCATTTCTATCACTATCCCACAGTGGAGAGAAAGGCAGAAAAACTGCCGCTTTCAGGCTTAAAGGGGCATACCGGAGGCATAGTCCTCTGCTCTGGGCTTGTTATTGTGTTGATCGTTTGTTAGATACCCACAATCCATTTGGAGATAAATGCGCTGACAGGGGAGAGTAGAGCCTGTAAAAGTCTCTTATGATGTTCAGAGTGGGGGCTCCTGGGGCTTGTGTCGAACATGTTTCCTCATCATTGGTCTCTTATCTATGTCTGCGCCTGTTCCAAGCAAATGGAGGTGGAATGAAATTAAGTTCAGAAATTGCAAGAACAAAAAATGTTAGTTTTTTTCTTTTTCATCATGCAAACCGATAAAAATAAAAATAAACTATGAGAAACAGAAATTGCTCAGGCAGAAATTACTCAATGCACCAGAGCTGAGAAAAATAGATCTTTTTTTCCCGCACTGACACAAGAATGCAGACACAGTTGCATGCACCAGCAAATGCACACTTTTAGAATTTCTAGAAACCTTCTGTTCCCACAAAAACATGTCAATAGCTATTTAGCATAACCACAATTCACATAAATTTAGGAGGTAATTGCCTTGTCTATGTTTATCATATTGCTCTCAACAAAGCTTCAGAGAATGAAAATGAAGTTAAAGCATTCAATTGATAATGCACTGCAGAGCACACTCTTGCATTCAGTAGCAGTGGGGCCTCCTGTGCTGAGCCTGAGCAGGTGGGGTGCAGATTGTAAATGGGGCTGCAAGGGGGAGCGTCTCCGGATGTTGGGACTGGGAAGGATTACAATTCCTGGTGGTGTTCCTGGAGCAGGACAGGCCCTGGGAGAGAGACGGGGCAGCTGCTCCGGGGAGCCGAGCTGAGCCCAGGCTGTCAGGCTGAGCTCCACCTCTGGGCCTCCAGCAGGTAGTCTGAACACTGGGAAGGCCCCCACTGAGGGTGGGGCCTCCACAGATGGTGCCATCACCACCCCTCTCGCAGTCTCACTGAGGGGCTGCATCTCAGATCTCTCTGTGCTTTATAACAAAGCTGCTTTAAAACAAGTTCCCCTTTCACATTCTCTATGGTAAAAGTTCACTGCTGTTGCACGATTGAGGAGAAGCTTCGGTTTAGTTTCTCATATTTCATACTTCTTAAAATGTGTGAACAGGACATTTGGGGCTAAAATGAGGAGGAAGTGGTTTATGCTTCTCCGTTGAAAAGGTGTGAGAAAAGTTAGTGGTTGTGGCTATTTTTCACAGCGTTTATCTTTTCATAACGTTGTGAAACTTTACTTCTATTGTGGTGAATTGTGCTTTTTTCCTGTTTCTGCTTTCAGTATTTACTCAGTATTTTTTTTTTTTTGCATTAATGTTCCGCTCTAATTTACCCCTAAGTGTTTTTCCCAGAGATTCAAGCATCTGAAGGGTTTACTAATTAGGCACACAGTACAAATGATCTTTCACAAGCTCTGTATCTTATCCGGAGTAATTACATGCTGATACATTATTCCTGGATAATTTCCAAAAAGAAGCTGCTTTGAGTCAAACTCATTTGTTCTTCCTCTTTGGAAGTGGGTAGAAAAAATAACCTCATGATGTGCAACACAATAATAGATGTACACATTGTAATCCACCTTTAAAAGCCAATGCATCCTCTGATATAGTGCAGGAATGCTTTAATCCGCCTGATGATCATGTGTAGATCATAAAGTGGGAGCTGCTCTTGATTTAATGTGCTCTCATTTGGGCTGAGAGTTGATTTAATTGTCAATGACAAGGCAGGATCTGTCTGGCTTGTTAATTTTGGGTGTACCCCTATTAAGTTGGGGGGAGGGAAGTAGTGCTGGACGGAGACTTGCTAAGCACTCAGTGACCTCAAACCAGACGTAAAATTGTTTGACTGCTGTTTTCCCTTCGCCCCACCTCCAGCCCCTCAAACCTCAGCCGTTGTCAAACTGAACTGACACTGACACTTCCTCATCTTGGAGCTTTCAGCTGACAAGGCCCAAGACCGGCGTTTCCACTCCTATTCTGCCTGATATGTCTTTGGGTCATCTTGTAGCAGGGGTAAACTCTGCTCGGTTTCCCCCTTACGTAGGCGGGTTTTGTTTTCTCTCCAGCAAGAAGAAGGAGAGGAGCCTCACCAGGCTGAGGGCCAAGGGCACACACTTGGCTGCCCATGACCTTGTCTTGTCACAATCCCTCAGCACCAGCCCTGATTCCTAAACAACAGATCCCTCACCAAACCAATCATGGCCGCCGGTGCTCCTCAGTCATATAGTGTCTGAGAGGCAAGTGTCCCCCCTCCCACTGTCACATTAAAACAAAAAAATAAAACACTTATTGTCTACCAAAAAGCCCAGCTTTGTCTGTGTAGCCCCAGGACAAATGAATATTGAAATCCCTTGAGGATCGGGGTGTGGGGCAGAATTCACCTTCCTGTCAGCATTTCTACCCCAAGTTGTCCCCTGGTCTTTATCTACTTTATTCCATCACTCCTGTCCTCACTCACAGCATCCACTGAATACCTATTTGCAGAAGAATGTGATCAAGAGGTCATGCTACTTGAACTAATCTGATTGGCTGTCATCTCCAATCTGACCGACATAGCACCCCTGTTCCTTGTGGGTACGCTCAGTGGCATCGGCTGCCGTCCGTTGTCAGGCCAACAAGCAGCCTGGGAAGGTGGAAAAGGAGGGGGGTGGCCAATCTGAGACTGCCACTTTCCCTCAGCATTAGCATCTCACTTAATG
The DNA here is from genome assembly GCF_902827175.1 of Gymnodraco acuticeps. Classification (NCBI taxonomy): domain Eukaryota; kingdom Metazoa; phylum Chordata; class Actinopteri; order Perciformes; family Bathydraconidae; genus Gymnodraco; species Gymnodraco acuticeps. The sequence goes on from NW_022992351.1 coordinate 4,900,252, forward strand.
ACCAGTTAAGAGGCAGCCTGGCAAATGAGTTGTGACAAGTGCTGCAGAAAAAGGAGTATTTTTCCCTCATATCTCCCGCCTCTCAATCACCATTTAAAGGGCTTGACGGGCTGACATAATTCCGCCATAATTATCACTTGGAGTATTCTTTTCGGGCCAGGACAGAAGTCAGATTGGATCTCATCATAGGGTAATAATGCTGACCAACAATAACTTTGTTGTCACTTCTCTCATCTGCGTGTCTTGCTTGATCCTCAGGGAATGGGCAGTCGGCTTCAGCCAGCCAGTTCAATCTGGTTCAAGTGAAGCAGGAGCCGCTGGACGTGAACTCTGGGGCCTCCCAGGACTCCACGCAGGAGCACAGCCTGGACCTGAGCAAGAAGGACCACAGGTACACAGCTGCATGGCACATAGAGGGTTAAGGCTATATACAACATGTTTATTCTTGTTATAAATTCACCTAATATATTCACAAAATAAATCAACAAGGAAATAAGGTTTCTCTGATTGATAGAAGATTTCTGCAGTCTTGGCAGCCAGGGTTATGTGCGCAATTATTTATCAAAAATATCTCATTTATATACATGTGCATACAATTATAAAACCCTCACCATATTTCTCAATTTTCGTGTGAGAAGGTTGTTTGTATAAAACGTCAACCCCAATCTTCCCTTCAAATAACAGTAGATCTTATTTCTTAAGAAGACAGCATTTTTCTTCTTCATTATATAGGCACACCTTGCGTGATAAATAGTCATATTTACTGTTCTCATGCAAATCTTGACTAAACATTGTTCATTTTCCTTGTTCCAGTAATGAATCAAACGGACACCCTGTACCGGGGAATACATCTCTTTTATCCTCGCTTATGAATAAGGTAAGATTCATCCATCAAACGCCTTTCATCCCAAGACAAATTAGCGGGACACGGAGGGGCCTGTTTGTTTTTTAATGTTTCACCGCTAATAAGATGAGTTTGTATCATTTAAATTTTCCAGCCATTTTTCATACAGTGTAATTTTCACTGCACCTCTCACAAATTAATATAATGAAACAGTAGCTGGGTGCCATGCCAGATATATAGAGATGTTTGTTTTTTGATGAGCTGTTATGAACTCGCCATCCATTTTTCCTCCTCCTTTATACTTCCCCCCCCCCCCGCTTCGCTCTACAGTTATTTATAGACTTTGTAAATTATTTGATTAAAAAGTCAGAGGAGAGGAAAAACAACAGGCAGGCGCTGCCCTCATTTTTTACCAAGTCTAAATGTTAGCGTATGGAAATTTAGATGTGCAATTTGTTTTGGCTGAAGATTAAAATGGCCACTGTTTTACACATACATCTTCTCTGATTGATACAAAAGTGACAGGTGGTTTCCATCACATTAATGATGTTATGCCTCCCTTTTTTTTACCCTTGACAAGTGGTCAAGTCCTCAAAGTTGCTCTACTCAAAGCTGTCATTAATCCAGAGAGTAGAGGGGCTTCAAGACCTGTTGTCCCACAGCTCCTTGTGTCATTTCAGCCTTTGGGGGTTAGATTCGAGCCAGCACATCACATAAAAGGGTTAACAGTTCCTCCCAGGGGACGCTTGGCAAACACGCTTGGCTTGCACTCAAGCAAAAGCCTGGTTGTTTGTAAATCTGTATGTGCTTTTTTGCTTCGCCAAAACATTTGTGTGTGTTTAAACTCTCACACTCTCATTACCATATGCGAGTGCCCAGTTTACGTATGTTCAGCTAACCCAGCAGCTGGTTGTTTATGTGCTATGTGTTTTCTAGATGTCACATGTGAACCCTGCACTGTTCAACGCCATGAACCTGAAGACGGAGCTGGAGGCAGGCCAGGGCAACCCCTCAGAGGCAGCCTACTATCTGAACAGAGTGCTGAAGCGGCCCATGCCAGAGAAACCCTCTGAGATCTGGAGGACATACCTCCGCAGGTATGAAACATGGAAGCAGTACAAGGAGTCACTTTAGTCTTTACTTAGTAAGACTTATTCATTTTGGTAGTGAGACAACAGCTAAAAGTACCGTCAAGGCCTTTTCTGGAAATACCATTCCTCACATACTGCATCACTGGAAACCCCCTGAAACATAAAGAATCTGCTCTAGCAGGAATGTGAAACAACTTACAGAGTTATTGTTTTTAATGATCTTATCTTGAAACAGTTGTCTTCTTTGCGTTTTACGTCTATTCGAGACAGTATATTTACAGTCTTTACTATCTGTCTTCCTTTAGGTTTGATACAGACGACTACTGTGAGTCTCAGTGTGACTTCCTTCAGAAAGTTCACTTCCACTGCTTGGTAGAGGACTGTTGTGCACTCTTCAGCACTGTGGATGGGGCCATTAAACATGCTACGTGAGTGTCAAAGTGTTTAATATATCTGAAAATAATTCCCCTTCCACATTAGAGGTTATTGCTTTATTGAACAACATATAAACAGGTTTCCATCTTGTTCTTTTAGCTTCCACCTCCGGGCGCATTTGAAGGTGAAGTCTGAACCTCAGTACGGAGAGGGCAGGGACTCCAGTGAGGGCGCCTCGCTGCCTGCGGCCCCCGTCTCTACAGCCAACAACCCCTCCATGGATGGGGCCCACCTCACCTCCTCTGGTGGGTACAGCTCCCCTCCCCCCTCCCTGCTGGCCTGGAAGCAGCTGACCGGCAGCATCCCTCAGATGTCGGCCTCCATGCCCAACCTGCCAGTCAACTCCCCCCTGGCCACCACCTCTCTGGAGAACGCTAAACCTCAAGTCAAACCTGGTTTCCTGCAGTTCCAGGAAAAGTATGAAAAACATTGAATGTCCTCTTACATTATTGTACATACATTTAGTTTATTCCACTATTTGTTAATTGAATAGCATTTCTCTTTTTAATTCCTCCAGTGATCCCTGTTTGGCTACTGACTGTAAGTACTCTAACAAGTTCCACTTCCACTGCTTGTTCGGGAATTGCAAGTATGTGTGCAAGACGTCCGGCAAGGCCGAGTCCCACTGTTTGGACCACATCAACCCCAACAACCACCTGGTCAACGTCCGAGACCAGTTTGCCTACTACTCGCTGCAGTGTCTCTGTCCCAACCAGGTGAGTGCGGCTCGGTATCTCAGCCAGGAGCTGAATCACCTACTGTCATCTCCCACAGTTTTCTAAGCATGAAGTATGCTATCTATTAGACCAGTATTTGAGGTTATTTGACTCAAGGCTTTCACAACCGCCGCTCCCTGTCTTCCATCTCTGCTGAAAAAGACAGTCGACTCACCCCAGTAATGCCTGTTTATATGTCAATGATGTCATTTTGACTGCCGCATTCTCCTCTCAGAAAAGGCCAATTTAGCTGATATTACCCAATAAATCATTGTCACTTGCACAGTAAACAAGGCTGTCTGGAATAGGGCAAAAATCAGGGGAATGCTTCGCAAATGAAACCTAAATGGCAGCCCCCCTGCCTGCTCTCATGAGCCCGTATTTGGAAAAGCGTTTAAATGAATTCATTAATGTGTCGAAAATCACCCCTCTCACAAAAAGTCCCCCCCCCTTCTTCCTCCTCCTCCTCTTCTCCTCCCCTCCTCCCCTTAGTCTCCATCTCCTGAACTGAGCAGATCTTATTTGGCCCGGTCCCTCTGGGATGTGGGCCTCACAAACAGATGGTGGTGTACAGACATGTTCCAGGGGAGGGGTGTTTGAGGGAAGCCTGGAGAAAAAGAAAAAAAAAGAAAGTCATCGTGCTTAGAAATGTGGGATGTTCCAAATGACCAGAATAAGAAAAGGCTGTGAAGGGTTGATTATATTTTTGAAAAAGATGTGTGTTGTGTTCACTTTAAATGTGCACACAAAGAAAGATTACATCATTTTAATCAACTCCTTTGTATTTTACATGGCCACATTTGACTTATGGAAATGTTTGTTCTGCAGCACTGCGAGTTCAGAATGAGGGGCCACTACCACTGTCTGCGGACCGGCTGCTTCTTTGTCACAAACATCACCACCAAGCTGCCGTGGCACGTCAAGAAGCACGAGAAGGCCGAGCGCCGCGCCGCCAACGGCTTCAAATACTTCACCAAGAGGGAGGAGTGTGGGAGGCTGGGTAAGAAAAATAACTCCTGACATAAGTGTGATACACGTTTGGCCGGCTGACTCTTTTTGTCCTTGGCATGTCAGCCTTAACACACATTTGTAATCATTTTCTACCATGATTAAAGGTATTACATTGAGGAAGATGTAGATTGATTTTCATTGGCTGTGCAGGAAGATGTTCTCTGTTTACAAAGGGAGAGGGACTGGTGTTGGCAAACAGTGTCGTGCTGTGAGTTGTTTAAGAGGCATGAAACAAGTCCGCCGCATAGGTTTTGTTGCTCTGTTTTGCATATTCACAATGGCACCTCAAGTCCCAAAGGTAGTCTTGCCTGTACTATATGAGCAATAACGTCAAAGGGGGCAATCACATCCAGGTTGTTTTCTTCTTCCTTTTGCCCCTGTCAGAAATGAGCAATTAGGTTTGTGTTTGTTAATTATCCGGCTTGTCTGGTTTAGCCTGTTTGTGTTCTGAAGCTGCGCCTCACAGCCACCGCTGCCATCACAATGAAATGAATTAAAAGTGATCTGTTTTTTTCAGGCGGTTACACAAGCTTTTCAGAACGCAGAAACAAAGCAAACAAAAACAGGCCCTAAACAGCTGTTTTTTGTCCCCAGCCTGATCTGCCAACTGTATTGTTTGGGCTGGGGGGAAAAAACAGAAAGGATTACCATCGCTAGCACTCCAGTCATAAAGAATTGATGGGCTGCCAGTATCCATGGCAGCGACATTAAACTGAACACAGCTGATGATGTTACCTGGTTTCTGTCTCACAAAAGGCCCTCCGTGTCACAGGGTTACTGTTATTTGCTCAACTTTGCGTGTTTAAAACATTGTGTGTGCAAAAGCTATTTGATGACACAGACGTGTTGTCCTCCTAAACTGGGTGCCATGGTTACTGACATGCTAGCACCTGCCCAGCATGTTACTCTTTCAATTATTTCTGCCTGCTTTTATATAATGGTATTTGATTAACAGGCAGAAACGGAGCATTCATTTAATTTGAAATCATAAAGCAATTAGAGCCAGAGCGGTTAAAACACTAGAAAAGAACAGAAGAATATGAAGCAGACAGCAGACACAATGGAGAACAAAAGGAAAAGTGACAATGGAGATACTTTGAAAAATGAATGTAATATGGTAATAATTGTATATTTACTTTGGTTTGCAGGGGTGTGTGCATTATTGGCCCACAGAAAATGAGAATTTATTTATGTAAATTCCTAATTGAATAAAGCATGTCAGTGTAATAAAAGAGCTCCACAGGTTTAGTGCACAGAAGCCTTGACTTGCTCAGTGTGACACCGGAGTGATCTAATATTCCTCCTACATGTACACTCCCAAACACTTTGAAAGCAATCCCTCTTTTGTCGGAGCTATATCATGAAATTAAAAAAAACTAAAAATATTTCACTTTGTGTTTGATCTAATCATAACACCGCCACCCTGATAATATTGCGTTTCAGCGCAGTAGCTGTTCTCAGCCGTGTCACAATGAGCAGAAGATCAATTCATCTGCGGGAGGAGAGTTTTAAAACTGTTACTGGTTTGTCTTTGCAGGTTGTAAGTATAACCAAGTTAACAGCCACTTCCACTGCATCCGTGATGGCTGCCAGTTCTCCTTCCTGCTCAAGCACCAGATGACCTCACACGCACGCAAACACATGAGGCGGATGCTGGGGAAGAACTTCGACAGAACCCCTTCACAGGTACAAATGTACAAACTGTCACATATGACACATGCCAACGGCAACGGGTCATTATCTAAATATACGGGTTGAACGCCTCAATGAATTTAAACAGTTGTTGAGCAGTTTATTGCACCACATGTCAACAAAGACAAGTACTGCACACACCCTTATACTGACAGATTAAAGCTGCATTTTCTTGCCTTGCACATGTTGTCCCAATATCATGGATTGTATTGTTGCACAAGAATGTGTAGATGTTGTTAAAGGAAGCTACATTTAAATGTGATGTTCCAACAAACACAAACAGTTATTGTGGTTTCTACTGTAAGAAGATGAGATGTTCTTCCAACAACTACTGCAAACCTGGTTGTAAAAGAGATATTTTTATATTGGTTTGAGACATTTAACATTTTTTATTTCACCTCTTAAACATTTTCTTATTTTGATTGGCATCCGAATTAACCATGACGTATTTGAGTTGGTTTTGTGTTGTGTATCAACCTTACTGTGCTCCCTGCTTTATGAATCATATTCTGGTAAAGAGTAACAAGTTCATTTGGTGTCAAAAAAGGAGCTCACATCCTGTCCCGTTCAGTGACAAATCACTCAAGACTTCGTTCTGTTGTAATAAACTGTGGAGTGTACATATCCAACTTCTCTCTGCAGTACTGTAGGTGGATACAAACATGTGGATGTTCTAGTTTGGTTTGTTCTTTTTTATGTTTGGAAGTCTTCATATAATGACAGAAATGTGTGTTCATTCTTTCCGACAAGTTTCCACTTCTTGAGAATGCTTGGTTGTTTGCCAAAAGCCAACACCTGCATTAATGACACGTTATAGGTGGAAATGTTTGTTCTTTTACAATAAAGCTTGTTTGTTTTTCAGGTGATGCCACTCAGTCAGAGGGCAGATGGATCCGGCATGATGGGAACTCATCCTGGTATGAACTCCAGCTTCTCCTCCGGCCTCATAGATGAGACTGATGATTACATGGACTACATGGGGGGGGGGGGCAGCCCACTCGGCCTCTCCTCAGAGTCCTCCAACCAGGACCGGAGCGGTACCAGCACACCTGTAGGCAACGACAGCTCTCCAGCAGGTGAGAATATGTCAAAAGAATTCCAGTAGAGCTTGAATAAAGTTCAGTTTAAGAGAATACAACTCTTCCATTCAGCCTCATGCTTCACTCAGTCCAACTCCATCTACTTTACCCTAAAAACAGCCACATTTCATTCTTCGCTCTATTAAGTGATTCAGTAGTTTCACTTGACAATCAATACCATAACGGCACATCCGTCATATTAAAGGAGGTTGATGACAATGCCGTTTTCTGATGTTCTGAGTCGTGGACAAGGTCTTTTGCAGTTTGCCTGGTTATCCTCATAAAACATCCATTTTGTCCATCAATGGTTTGAGTTATTGCACTGGACGTAGCTTATTGCATTTTCCTTTGGCCAGAGATCATCCCTGTGGCTTTATGTCTACTTTAGCACTTTTAGTACTTATAATTGTGCGGGGAAAGGGAAGCAAAGGAGAAATGGCCTCCTTTCACCTTAAAACTTACTGGATAAATTGATTCTTCTCTGCTTTTTTTTTCTAAATCGGAGCCTGTCTGTAATTTTCACATTTCTCCATGTGTTGCCAATATTATCCACTGTTTTTATCATTGTTCTTTTGGCTGGTGTTTGGGGGTTATTTGTCTTGAATGGGCCTCATTTTGTATCATTCTCTTATCTTTATCTTTCCCTTTTTGCCTCCCATCCCTCTGGTCGTGTGTGTGTGTGTGTGTGTGTGTGTGTGTGTGTGTTTGTGTGTGTGTGTGTTTGTGATCCCTTGTTCTGTGTGTTTCTTCCCTTCCTGTCTGTCCTTCACCCTCTCTGGTGGTCCTGTCTCTCCAGGACAAGGCTGGCCCTCCACCACTTCTGCTCCCACCACCCCTGCTGACACTAGAGCTACCCACTACGCACCACCTTCCTCCCCCCCTTATCCTCCTCCTCTTCCTCCTCACTCCTCTGCCCCTCCGCCTGGCTTCCAGTGCCAGGCCCCGTCCCTCTCCCCCGCTCTCCTCCGACCTCCTCTCTCCTCACTCCCATACCTCCTCTCTCCATCCTGTCTGTCATACTCTCTGCTCAGCGCCTCTCTGGGAGCCACTCGGAGTGTTGTCATGCCAACCAACACACCAGCTTTCAGCCCCATCATTGCCACTCCGTCTCCGGTTAAAAATGACGTCCCTATAGTGCAAGATGCTGCAGGTACTTATCCCCGGCTCAAACCAACACTGCAGCTGTCACTCTTAATTGAGTCCTGTGCCGTATTTAACTGTGTGATTCTCTGCAGTACTGTTGGGAAAAGACGGGGGGGAAAGGGGAGTTCCCAGCATGCAAAAAATAAAACATATAGAAATGTGCATGCTTACTGAGTGTGTACAACAGAACAAATGTGTTTAATTACCTCACCTACACCTGGCGTGTGTTTTCACTTTTAGTATTACTAGATTTAGAGAGTAGTACATTTGGCACCTGTAGTAAGAAGCCTTGTTTAGCCTCCTTTAACAAGACTTCATCAGCAGCCTCTTACTTTAATCACGCCTCAAGTTTTATCGAGGCCCACTGCTTCCTGTCTCGCAGAACAGGGATCAGATCATTAGCAGAGAGCCCAGGGTGTAGCATAAGGTGGGTGCCCCTAATAAAACAACATGGAGATAAGAGGGACGGTTAAGACCCACAGCTCCGCCTCTCTTTGGAGGCTGGAGACACCCTGTAAAAGTGTCATGTTCCAAAGTCAATCTATTATTTCCCGCCTCCTTTAATCATCCTGGGAATTAGGAATAAAAAACTCTGTGGCTCTCTGTGCTCACTCAGCTGTGAACCACTCTGAGTGAAGCCACACATTTCAACCAGAACGATCTCGGGACGTCATTTTATTTGTTGTAAACCAAGTGATTGTTGTTCAACCTGTCCTCTTACTTCTTCCAGGCAACACCATCTCCATTCCTACGGCCGCCGGTGCAAAGAAGCGCTTCTGGATCATCGAGGACATGTCTCCATACGGCAAGCGCCGCAAGACCGCCTCTTCCCGTAAGATGCTGGATGAGGGGATGATGCTGGAGGGCTTCAGGCGCTACGACCTCTACGAGAACTGCAAGGACCCGGGCTGCCAGTTCTCCCTGAAGGTGACGCACTACCACTGCACCCGCGAGAACTGTGGCTACAAGTTCTGCGGACGCACCCACATGTACAAGCACGCGCAGCACCACGACCGCGTGGACAACCTGGTGCTGGACGACTTCAAGCGCTTCAAGTCCGCGCTCAGCTGCAACTTCCCTGACTGCCAGTTTTCCGGCAACAGCACCCACTTCCACTGCCTGCGCTGCGGCTTCCGCTGCACCGACAGCACCAAGGTGACGGCCCACCGCAAGCACCACGGCAAGCAGGATGTGATCACCGCCGCGGGCTTCTGCCAGTTCAGCTCCAGCGTGGACTGTGAGGTTCCCGACTGCAAATATAAGCTCAAGTGCTCGCACTTCCACTGCACCTTCCCTGAGTGTAAGCACACGGTGGTGGGCATGTCCCAGATGGACTCCCACAAGAGGAAGCACGAGAAGCAGGAGCGCGGCGACCTGCCCTCTGTGTCCCCCAAACAGGAAGCGCTGCACCACCTGGGAGGAAGTCTGTCGGCCCCTCCCACCTCCATGAATCTCTCCACCTCCTCACCGAGCGACTTCCAAGCCCTGTCCCGCAGCATCAACAGCAGCGCGCCCTCCATGCTGTACCCCACAGGCGGCCTGGGGTCCGAGTACAGCCACATGTACGCGCCGTCCTCCCTCAGCCTGGACGGCTCCCTCAACCTGAGCACGGACCCCAGCAGCTGCCTCTTCTTCCTGAAGAACGCGGCCGGGCTGGGCCTCAGCGACTCCCTGGACCTCAGCACAAGAATGCACCACAACGCAGCGCGGTCCAACCAGGTGGCGGCGGCGCCTCAGGACGACACCACGGGAACATCTGGAGAGGCCGAGGACGACCTGTCGCCAGAGGACGAGGCGCGTCCGGGGGAGGAGGAGGAGGAGGAGGAGGATGATGATGAGGAGGAGGAGGAGGAGGAGGCCGAGCTTAACACTGACTCTAATGATGACTCCATGGCAGAGGCTGAGGGTGAAAAGGACAATGGCCAGAGTTCCGATGCTTCCGTTAACCACACTGATGCTTCCCGAGTGGGAAAGCAAGATGTCGACCCGTGAGAGAAGAGACTAGCAGTGACTGTGTGCTATGAACAAACTAAATGAAAGTGGCCTCATTTATCATATTTAGAGACTTCAGATGACAACAAAAAACAATAACAGCGTGGAGAAGAATGATGGCCCAAAATGATTTATTATGATGTTTACAAGATGACCAACATTATTAATTCAATTATGCATTAAAAAAATATGAACGGAGACACACAGAATTAGGCCCTGGTTTACACGCGGGGCAGCAATGTAAAGCATTTTACTACACATCAGTCTTTTTGTGTGCGTGCATGTTTGACTTTAATTTATTTTAATTTGTTCACTTTTTTGTGTGTGGTTAAAAGAAAAACTGTTAGAAAAACAAAAACAAATCTCTCTATATAACTATATATGTGTGTGTGTGTGTGTGTGTGTGTGTGTGTGTGAACGATGATATACAAAAGGAAATTGCTGGCACAGGCGACTGCAGGGCCGAGGAGACAGACAAAGGGACGTGAATCACTAAGGGGAAGCAGGATGCGTTCAAACATTTGATCTTTCTTACTGTATTAATATTATTATTAATTATTCTGAGACACTGAGAGAACAGGGAGTCGCTCTTCGCTCGTGCCCGTCTCTCAGATGTTGTTCGTGTTCTCGATGACATGTGGAATTGACCAGTAAATATTTGGTCAGTGGGGCGGTCTCAACAGTTCTCTGACATTCTGCTAGCAGCGTTCCACTAGCACCCAAACCAAGCTCAGCCCTTTGTAATTGTACCCCCCTGCGGAGGAATCAAGTTTGTGTGGATAGTGCACTTTTATATTAGCTGACCACGATGATGACTCATAAGCATATTTAAAAATATTTTTGTTACCATTTGCATCTTTGCATTACAATTTCGTTTTGTTGTGTTGTTAGTCAGAAGCATATCGATCTGTGAGCAGGCGAGGTCGTGATTAACGGCAGGAGAGCCAGGATGTGGGGGGGGCGGGGGGGGGGGGGGGTCGGACTGACCACAGGAAAAGATGAGTCACTCAGATGCAGAGCGAGGGGAGTGTGTTTTATGTTGACATTTGACAGACCGAAAATGTCTCAGCGGCATTGTTTCCATTCACTTGGGCTGTGGTTCAGCTCCTGTTGTAACGGTTTTTATTTAATATTTATGTGACCTTCCAATGAGAAATTTTAGGGTGTTAATGCACTTTTTAGGTTCATTTTTACCGTCTGAAAAAAAATGATATATATCTTTTAACAGGGAATTTTGCTTTAAAGATGTTGTTTTAGTTCACTTTTGCTTTAATGCACAAATAGATGTTAGTGTGACAAAGAACTGTTGTTCTGTGATTTATTTAAAGACTGGCTTTTTCTTTTTTGCTTCTGTGATCCGACAGTTTTAAAAAAAAAAAAGGAAATGGGTGCATCAGAAAGAAGGTGCCCTGACGAGAAACACTAATACGGACTGTGATTTGAAATGAACTCTTAAGAAGTTCATGGCGATGCTCACTTACTGTAGAACTAAATTATAAATATGTCAAAGCCATCCTCTGGTTTATATTGAGCGAATATGTTCGACCAAGAAGTGGACACACTGATTAAGAATGATCTCCTGAGCTTGGCATTGGAAAGAAACCATCATAATATAGGGAATACATGTGTGTAGATGATGTTCCTCCAGATATTGTTTTGAGAAGAAAAAAAAAGGTTGTACAGTATTTTCCTCTGTAAAAAATAACTATATATGAACAAAATGCTCTTTGATGAACAGCTTCCTTTCAAAAGAAAACCGTTAAGAGGAGAAATGAATAATAAAAAGTAAAAAAATTCAAATAGCCTCATCATAGTTTGCTTGTGTGCGTGACCTTTTTTAATGACCCCAGACTTTTGGGGGGAAAGCTGTGCATACTGTAGCTTTGGTAGATTTCGTTATGTTTGCAGTATTTATTGTTTTCTTTTTCCAAACTATGTCAGAAGCTCAAACTAAAATACACTGATTTGAATTGATTTATCGATGTTTCTGTTTTATTTATCAAACACTTTTTAGTCACTGTCATTTTTCCATGTGTGCGCTTTTGTTCTTCCTCATGAATTGAAATCCTTGGTTTATATTGACTTTGCTGTGGGCCTCGTTCTCAGACTGATTGTCTCCGGGGATCCAGAGCGGAGGCGTCGCCACGTTTGTTTTAGTTTCTCATCAGATAACTGTAGGGGCTGGGAGACTGTGTGTGTGTGTGTGTGTGTGTGTGTGTGTGTGTGTGTGTGTGTGTGTGTGTGTGTGTGTGTGTGTGTGTGTGTGTGTGTGTGTGTGTGTGTGTGTGTGTGTGTGTGTGTGTGTGTGTGTGTGTGTGTGTGTGTGTGTGTGTGTGTGTGTGTGTGTGTGTGTGTGTGTGTGTAGGATTTATAAAAAGTGAAAATAAAGAAACTATAATTAGCCTATATAACAATACACATGTAGTGATTGATAGTGCTTCAACCTGAGGACATTGCGTGTGGACGACAGCAGGGCAAAGGTCACAGCAGCGATCTCTGTTTCTCTATCTGTCAGTGACACTCCTGGTGTGTGTGTGTGTGTGTGTGTGTGTGTGTGTGTGTGTGTGTGTGTGTGTGTGTGTCTCCCCCTGAGAGAGACAGATAGGCCGCGGCTGTAAGAACACAGACCTGTGGCTCCGTCCCAGCTGCTCAGAGCCTCATATTTCATGACCTTGTGCGCCTTTCCCCCGCTTTGTTCAACTTTCAATCCAACTGGGACACTTTCTGCCACAGAATTTGAAGAAAAACAAACATCTGCATCCATGCAGGTAGAGGAATCAACAATATTTGTTGTTGTGGTCGCCCGTTGTTCACGCTTGACATTCTGGTGCGGGAACAAGATCAGAGCCTCGGACCATTAGGGAGAGTTAGAGTCCTGCTACTGCTAACAAGATGGCTCTCTGTGTCTTGTTCACCATTAACAGGGCACTTATTTTAGTTCTTTTTTTTTCTTTGCTTTGAGCCACGTGCTGGGTTCTCCTCCCACTCCCCATGTCACCCAGCGGCCAGTGTGTCGGCTCTCTGTCCCTTCGTCTACAGCTGTTCCTGTCCTTCCTCCTTCACTTCCTTGTGATGTTTTTTTTAATAAAAAAAAGAGAGAAAATGTGGGTAAAGGCATCACCATCTGTCAGCCAGCTGGCATCCTGTATATAATCTACTAAGAAAAAAAAAGAATAAACATGAAAATTATATTACACAAAAACCAGACGGAAACGACCTCCAAATCCTGCATAGGCTGCTGCCGAAACGACAGATCATTTTACTGTTTTAATTAACGGAGCAAAAAGGATGGTATAAAAAAGTGGGGGGAAAATAAACTGAGATGTATTTCCACTGCTGCGAAAAATGTAATATGAAAGCCTCCTGCTTACTGCAGCGTACTGGGTAAACAGCAACATTTTAGACTTTGTAAAATATATTGCACTTTTGGACTAAAAGCCATCTCCCGTTAGCGTTCAATTTGGCTAGAATCATGAGACATTTTATATGAAAAGCAGACAATGAAGCAATTTTTTTAAAAGTCTACTTGAATTTGTTGCCCTCAGCACTACTATTCATTCTTGTCGTATTGCTTATTTACACTTGGATAACAGTGCTGTTCATCTTCATTGTGCTATATTTATGTTTTTCTTCTGTTTCTGCATGTCTTATGCAAAGATTGAGCTTTTTATTCAGTGAAATAAAAACATACTGAACGACTGTAGGCCTGTTTTCACTGTTCATGTCTTGTTGAATGTCAAAGAAGAGTATGACAAATCTTTCAACTGATGCATACCTTTTCACAAAACACAACACCAGGTCGTGTATATTATGCGTGCCAACAATTTGTGCTGTGTGGCGGCCATCGCTGACACGTAGTGGGTTGATGTGCCAGGAACAGGTTGAGTGAGAGAGAGAGGCGACAGTCGGGGCTGGGAACATACACGACAGGTGTGCACTGCATATGTGGTCACATGACGCCTATAAGGCAGATTAGGGCCCAAACAGATGAAGCGCTGCTTAATGGCAGCTTTTATTAAGTTCACAAAGCGTGGAGGGGGAGGGGGGGGCAGAGGAAAAGCAGGTGGCTGGGCCCGGGCACTCTGAGATGAAGACAGATATTGTACAGTGGAGTCAGTGGAGTGGCCACTGTGGAAGGATTTATGAAGATTTGTCCGCTGTGGACTCACCGAGTCCTGCGTAATACAGCCAGAGAGGGAGAGCTGGAGAAGCTCAGAGAGAACAATGTGCCAGCCAAGAAGCCAGAGAGTGCTATCATATAAGATGAGATGAAACTATTATAATACCTGTGGGGAGAGTCTGTCACTGCTGCAACAAAATTAAAAGAACGCACAGAAATAATGACAAATGTAATATAATATGGAGGAACATGTTAGGTGTACATGAAAGCAACAAAAAAACAGATTATAAAAGATCAGCTGATTGTGAGACATTTGACATGTATTATTAAAGAAATGCACACATTAAGAAAAACAATGCACTTCTAATGACGACAAACCAACTACCATATAACTATCAAACATATCAACACATGGTACTGGTTTTGAAGACTGTACTATTATAATATATAAATAGTGAATATTTACCTACAAATATATAAAGAGAAAAATACATAATCATGAACATTTTTCTTAACCTCAATGTGAGAAAGGAAGGAAAAGGTGATATTGTGTGTAATCACTATCATGAGCATATTTGAGCGTAAAGGTGTCATATCAGCAGAAACTACAAATGGCTCAAGATCACTAAAGGGAGGCTGTGATGATCTGAGTGTGTGTCCGGGCCTCAGACAGAGACACTTGAGTGAGATGTGATGTCAGTTTAGTCTCCATCTCTCTGCAGAGCTGCCTCCAGGCACACACCATTTAAACAGACAGACTGTTCACTGGTTGTTAATCTGCCATGTCCCTCATTCTGGGTCATGGTTCCAGACTCTCGTGATTTTAGCTTTTAGATAAATTGTTTCATTTTTTTCAACAGAAACTATTTCACTCATATTTGGGTGGAGTCGAACTAGATTAACAGATATTCATTTATTGAAAAATATCATCAGGCATCAGAGCAGGGGTGTCAAGTGTGGGGGGGGGGGGCAATTGCCCCCTTCAAAATATCATGAAAACCGACATAGTATGAAAACTATATAACCGACGTATGTTGAAAAATAAAAAAAGGGACAACAATTTTTCGAAGATATCATAAAAAATAAAGGGAAAAAAACGACAAAATATGAGTATAGTATGACGAAAACATCAGAATAAAATGACATTCTAGTATGTTAAAATGAATAAAAAGTCATAGTAAAGTATGTTTTTAAAAGCATATTCAATTAATATTAGTGGATGTCATAAAGATGTCATTGTATAATGCCATACCTTTAACCTCTTCAGCCCCAAGCCTGTTTTTCAGGTTTCAGGCTCGAAAATGACATTCCCAGAACAAATGACCATATCTTCCCTTCTAAAAGGGTTAAATTAATAATCTTTTTTCTCAAAGTAATGATAAACCTGTGAGTTGGATGTAGAAAAGTCAGAATCAATATAGATGTTTTTTATTTGAAAGAAAATTCAGATTGAACATGGTAAAAAACTGTAAATTATAGTGTCCGTCCAAAAAATATTTTGTACTTATAGTGAAAAGTGAAAACTAACCTTGGATGATGGGTTAGTAGACTAAAAGCTTTAGGAATCCAAAGTACAATATATAATAAGTACCCTGTATCAAGATTGATGCAAAACAAGTGATATTTTACCTTTTTAGACAGATTTAGCAAAAAAAACTCTTCTGGGGCCATTTGGGTGGATTTTCCTTATCTCTGGCCCCCCTTCTTCGATTTTGACATGTGACATCTCTTTCTGACCGTTAGAGCCAATAGAATCGAAGGGAAATCGTCCCGCATACACTCATGTTAAAAAAAGATGGCGTCTTCGCGCATTCAATCTTGCTCCAGAGCATAAGAATGGCCTGCTCCACTATTTTAAAACGGAATCGCAGTTTTATTGCTTATAGATTATCAGAACATTTCAAAGGGCCCAAGGGGACACAGCCACATTGGATATTAACCTATGGATTAACTACATCATCGTTTTAATTAGTGATGGCGAGATGAAGCCTTATGAAGCTTTGAAGCTTTCCAGCCAATTGGTTCGCAAAAGGGTTCATCTCATGAGGCTTCATCATGGGCTTCATTTGAACATAAACCCCCTGTTGGTCAAAGTGTGTAAAACAGGCAGATTGGACATCTCAACAGTGTGCTGTATCTCATACCGAGTTCCCAATGAGTAAAGCCTTAGAATAACTCTAAACAACGAACATTAAATCATATTTTCATGTTAACAATATTGTATTTATTCCAGTTTAATGATTGTGATTGAAAAGCTTAAGGAGGCTGGTACACATTGCAAAGAGGGATTTGTATTCCTTCATAATATTCATAAACGTAACCATGTTGTAGCCTGAGAAAGGCTAAACCATATCAAAGAATACATTTATTAACTACATTATCTCATTTAGCTGTAGCTTTTATAAATAACAAAAAATACGTATTGTTCAGTCGTTGAACCAGGGATCCTGCGGTCATGACTCATGAGTCAACTGTTTTCCAGCTGAGCCACAGCACACACACTAAAGCTCCCTGAAAACACTGCAAGATATGTATTCCTGTATTTATTCATGTTTTTATTCATGTTTTTATTCCTACATTTATTTATGCTTGTATCTATTTATACTTATGACATGTTCCGACCTCTATATAAGTGAGGGTCTGAGCTCTCTTGATTCCATCGTGTCACCGGGCCCGGGTACAGGAGGGGTAATATGGTTCTTGTTATACATCCATGGGTATTATGAGCGTTGTGGTTCAACCGATCTGAATGGCTTCCTGAAGCAGTCACGTGGTATCGACAGGCAGCGAGGCTTCGTTTGTCATCGATGACGTCACTGGCCCAACACGATACAAGCCTCGATACATGCTTCACAAAAAGCTTCGATGGATTACTCGATACACGCTCCGAAGCCTCGGCGCAATACATAACATCACTAGTTTTAATGCCATTGAAGACCAGTTTTGACCAGACAAAACCAAGGTAAGCCATGTTAGCGTTGTGGGCTACCTAGCGCCACTTGTTTTGATGTACGTTTTTGTTGATAACGTCGCGAGTTTGTATCTTTCTGTGTTGAGGTGGGCACCGTTAGATTCTGTGTCTTTACGATCATAAAGATGTGCAGCTAGGATAAGTAATAAGGGAGCTAGGAGAGATTTTCGGTGCAGTCATAGGTTAGCATTTTTCGATCGGGGCTAATTCAGAGGCTCACTGTTAGTATTGTGTGTTTTTTTTGGAGAATTTTTTTTAAAAAGATCAGTTAAATTAGTTTTTTCCCGTTATATGGATATAAAATATTCATAGTTTATTAAATATAAGGTTCCTTAGACGTTGTTTCCTGCAAATGACGCGATTCCGGCCCCGGAACCGGGTCCGTGGGGCTTAGGTTTTTTTTCACGACACTGTGTCTCAGGGGATCTTAATATTTAAGAACCTATTAATGTGTTATACCAGATTAACGGAAATAATCTCAGCTAACTGACGATACAAACCATTTTTACCAAAACAAAACACAAGTCTCATAAGAAGCATCTAAATCAGTGGTTCTCAACTGGCGGATGTGTCGCGGATGTGTGAGTGAAGAAAAAAAATTGAAAACAAAAAAAATTGGATTTTTTTTTTTTGTTGGGGAAAAAGTCAAACTTTTATTTTGAAGGCCCGATTTTCTAACGCTGTGCATGCAGTCGGCGTTGGCCTGGAAGTAGCGGTGTTCCGGATTAACTTGTTTCCCGATCAACTTGTTTCCCAATCAACTCGTTTCCGTGGGGTGCGTGGCTTTCGACTGAAATACACATTTCGATCGCTTTCTTCTGTCGTTTGCATACTCTTTTGGTATATTTGGCTTCTTAGGAACACGTTGATGCACATCCAGTACCAGTGTGTGAGGTTGTGATTACGATGGCGATATCCGGACGCGAACAGCGAGGACTACAACAAGACAAACGAGTTGCTCGAATAAATCATTTAAACCAGCTATTGTTTCCAGACTTATTACGGAATATCGTTGTTAATGTCCAAGTCCATCTGTGTATACCTTCAGACAGCCTCCAAGTGAAGCACACGGTGTTTACTCACAGTTTGAAAGCAGCGTGGAGAAGTCTTCATCTGTGTTAAACTGTGATCCTCCCACGGAACTGGGACCCGCCCACGTTCAAATGTGACCCGCCCAGGTTAAATTGTGTTACGATTTCTGTGGCTATCTACCAGCGATCATGTTTAATATGAAAGAATACCCACACATGTATCCCTTATAAAAACGGTATTGTGCAGCACTCATCCAGATAAGATGTGACTGTTACCTTGTTTTGCAAAAATAGCAGCAGAAATGTCATTGGGGATATTTAGACTTTAAAATGCTGCTTGGTCGTGAATGTTGGTTTCGGCAAACAATATTACGAATCCTCTATTCAAACAAAATATTCAATGTGCATCGACATGAAAATAACAAAAAAGTTCATGCTGGACTCAAACCCGAGTCCCAACAGTAAAAATTAATCATGCCCTGCGCGTTATGAGTGTGCCACGAATCATCACGTCCTAACAGATCACCACAGCTCAATTTGTTACATTAATATTGTCAACAAGTTCTAGAAAAATGCAACCCGACATCATATTCAATAGGACTAGGTGGGAGTTCCCCTCGATTCCATTGGCTCTGACGGTAAGAAAGAGATGTCACATATCAAAATCCAGCAAGGGGGGGCCAGAGATATGGAAAATCAACCCAAATGGCCCCAGAAGAGGGTTTTTTTGTGCTAAATCTGTCTAAAAAGGTCAAATATCACTTGTTTTGCATCAATCTTGATACAGGGTACTTATTATATGTTGTACTTTGGATTCCTAAAGCTTTTAGTCTACTAACCCATCATCCAAGGTTAGTTTTCACTATAAGTACGAAATATGTTTTGGACGGACACTATAATTTACAGTTTTTTACCATGTACAATCTGAATTTTCTTTAAAATAAAAAACATCTATACTTATTCTGACTTTTCTACATCCAACTCACAGGTTTATCATTACTTTGAGAAAAAAGATTATTAATTTAACCCTTTTAGAAGGGAAGATATTGTCATTTGTTCTGGGAATGTCATTTTCGAGCCTGAAACCTGAAAAACAGGCTCGGGGTTTAACAGGTTAAAAGTCATAACAAAGTCACGTTACTCTTTGTCAAAATAGTCAAAAGATTTATAGTATGGCATATGTCACAAATTAAAATCAATATAAATAACAGAAACACATAATCACAATGTACTGATCTATTAGAGAGCAGAGACAGTTTTTCAACTGCAAGGAATCAATTGGCCTTATTGTGGTATGGACATCGCTACATCCTAGTTCTGGCAATCAAAAGTCCCAGGCTACTTCAACAACACAACATACAATTTACTTAACGTACAAATCAATTAGACATAAAATAGTGCAATAACCTGTTTAGCCCGAGAGCCCCCTGTGGAGGGGGCTGCGGGGTTTTTTTTCCACAAAACTGTGTCTCAGGGCTTCTTAATATTTAAAAACCTATTAATGTCAGCTAACTGACGATATGAACCATTTTTACCAAAACCAAACACAAGTCTCATAAGAAGCGTCTAAATGACCCCTGAGCGAAAAAATGCTAACGCACTTGGCACAGAACTCAAGGTAAAGACACCCTTATTACTTATCGTAACTGCACATACAAGATATCCGATTAAAGCTGAGATTCCACAGATTATATAGGTATAGTATCATCACTGAGCGATCAGAACTCACAACAGGGGAAGCAAATACAGACAACACACGACGTAGCTTTAGGTAGCAGAACACGGAGATATGCTCACATTTAGCTGTTATTCTGATCAAAAGTTGGGTTCAATGGCATCACAACGATAAAAACGCGGTTGAAGGTTAATCCTTTGGTTAATCCAATGTGTCTGTCACTTAAAAAAAAATATTGATAATCCATAATTCCATTTTTATGTAAAAATCGGGAAATAAATATTAGCTGCTAATGGTAGCCACCAGAGTTATCGCAGCTTCCGGTTTTGGCTACGCGTCACTCTCACTCCTTATTTGGTAACATGTGTGTGTATGTGGAACCTCCCCTCGATTCCATTGGCTCTAGTTGTTAAAAAGAGATGTCAATCATCAAAATTGACCAAGGGGGGCCAGAGATATGGAAAATCCACCCAAAATGACCCCAGAAGTGGGTTTCTTTTGCTAAATCTCTCTAAAAAGGTCACATTTAACTTGTTTTGCATCAATCTTGAAACTGGGTACTTATTATATGTGATAGTTTGGATTCCTAAAGCTTTTCTACCATCATTCAAGGGTGATTTTCACTGAGTAATTTTCTTTTTTTGGATGGACACTACAATTTAATTTTTTTTACTGTGTTCAATCTGAATGTACTTTAAAATAAAAACATCTATATTAATTCTGACACTTCTACATCCAACTCACAGATGTAACCTTGCTTTGAGAAAAAAGATTATTAATTTTCCCCTTTTAGAAGGGAAGATATGGTCATTTGTTCTGGGAATGTCATTTTTGAGCCTGAGACCTGAAAAACAGGCTCAGGGCTTAACAGGATAATCATGGTGCAAGTAGGTTTCAGGAGTAATACAAATAAATACATAGAAAATAAAACATAATAATATACTATTAAATACTGTAAATCCCAAACATACTATACAGTTTAATGCATAAATAATATATATGAATATGTGATATAAACATCTGAAGTAGCATTTGTCAGATGGCAGCAGACAGAACAGTTTGCTGCTGGGTAATGGAGGCTTCTGGGTAATGGAGGCTTCTGGGTGATGGAGGCTTCTGGGTAATGGAGGCTTCTGGGTGATGGAGGCTTCTGGGTAATGGAGGCTGCTGGGTGATGGAGGCTTCTGGGTAATGGAGGCTTCTGGGTAATGGAGGCTGCTGGGTAATGGAGGCTGCTGGGTAATGGAGGCCTTGATGATCTTGTGAGCCTTCTTTTCACACGGCTGGGTGGAGAAGTCCTCGATGGTTGGCAGATACCAGATAAGATACCATATAACCTTTTGCATAAACAATAAAGTTGTAATTTGAGTTGCAACTCTGATTTTATGAAAGCTTTTTGCTGTTAAACCAAAAACTACACTGCTAAAATCCATAGTTTGAGTTGAATGAACCAACATTTACAAGTTATTGTGCTATACTATCAATTCACAGTGTGTTCAAACATCCTTTATCATCCACCCATAAGCAATGCAGCTAAAGTAATTGCATTAAAGAAATGCTAAAGTTGTGTTTTAGATAACTGTTCATGTCCAATTTACTACATACTATATTGATGATCACTCTTTAAAAACAAAATGTAAGATTAACATAATCTCAGTACCACAACAAATAGAAACGCTTTTTGCATCAAATGAATGAGTGACATGCTGTCCCCTATCTTTGTCATCAGACACAGTCCAGTGTGTTGTTTATAAACCCCACAGGTACACACAATGTTACATTTCCTGTGCATATGGCTGGCCCACTCATTTTACAGCTTCATTGGCCCATTTATAGTTGACGTTTTTGGATGAGATGTTTCCCCTTCATCTCTTTCAGCACTCAGCCCGAGTTAGACCTCTCTTTAAATCCGATGCCCTTTGCAATAGATGTCCATTTATCTATTTTTGCATGTGTATGGGCTTATTTTTGGAAAGACCTCGGTCACACGGCGGAAAAGGGGGCTGTGTGAAAAAATCTGCTTTGCCATTGGTAGCAGCTGCTGCAGCTGAGACACCTCTGAGGAAATGGAGAATTGGACACACATTCATCCAATTTACCATTAACAAGACCTTATTGGATGCAGGGCCATAGGAACATGTGGCTTTGCCTTATGTGGCTCTGTTTAGATATGCTGCTGTTCCACCTGTGGTACTGGGTCGCAGATAGACTGGGGGTCTGTGTCTGGGGATCTTAGTGTGGTGTAACAGTGATCAGTCTGCTACAGGCAAGGTGTATTGTGACATATATTTACAAAAATAAATAAAAAAGCATTTATTACCATTTATATTCAATTACAGCACCTACAAATGTTGCCATTAAAGTATATTAATAGCGCAAAAAAAGATACAACGTATCAGGGACTCAAATTACAAGAATTTCCATTTCCTCACTGTAAAAACCATCTGTAGGAAAGTCTGAGCTGAAACATGAGATAGTTTCAAACATCAAACACCAGAACTGGTCTACAAAGATCTGCGAAAACGAGAGATTTCCATGCGTTTTAAATTTTCCACATTTAAAACCCAACCACACTGAGAAACTAGGTTGTTGTTAAGCTTTTCAACATAGCAACCACCGGTCAGTCAAGTGTTGACTTCATCCTCCTTTAAATATACAAATATATAATTATCCTTTAAAGATCAGTACAGATCCACTTCTGTGTGTGCTCAGCAGGTTTTTGGATCAGATATTTTTCTCTTGTGCAACACCTGTGTGTTTTGTTTCTGGCTGGGTAACTTCTTTTTTTCCATAAACACACCTCACGTTCTTTGGAAGGTGGCGTATCTCGAAATCTTTGTCTTTCAACAAATTTTTCTTCTGTGGAGACATAAAGATAACAAAGCATTTTTCTCACAGTTTTGCTGAAACATTCAGTCAGTGAAAACAAACAACGGTTGTGTGGTTATTAACTTTAAAAACCAGTAATACTGGATTCAACTCTCCGACCAGTTCACAGGAAAACAAATGGTCCGGATACTGCTGATCAGATCGTCATGGTAATGCCCACTTTAACTCTTTGTCTTCAAAACATTCATTTAGAGTTCAGGGTTAGTAGGAAGGCAGGAATGATTGCAAACAGTAGAAATGACTAATGGGAACAGTATGAATCTATGCAACTCATGAATGTAATGTGTACATTTTAGTACTTTTTATTATGAATTTTGCCCCTAAAATTATAATTATTCCCCCCATCAGATTTGACAATCAGGCACTATTTTTTAATACTGATGAATGTTTGATTCTAAATAAAACTGTAGTGTTTATGAGCACACAGGGCCGGCCCTGAGGAATTTGCTGCCCTAGGCAAGATTTTAGCCCCCCCCCCAACATGCAGACACTCACTATGACTCGCGCATGCATGTGCACGGTTGTGGCATGACCACCAAAACAGAAATATATGGACACAAGATGTGTGCAAATGTATTTAATATCCTATCCATTTGAACATGATTTAAGTGGGGGGTGGACCTAACATCCTCTAGGGGGATCCGGTGGCATGCTCCCCCGGGATTTTTGTTTATATTGAAGTTAAATGCATCAATCTGGTGCACTTTGAGAGCTCTATGGATATATCTCTCAACATCCATATGAAACAGAACTGTAAGCAGATTTTATTTTACAACTTTTACTGTCATATAGTATTTTATACCTGTTTTTCATCTATTCTCTTGTTTTTTTAGAACTATAATGATCATAGGTGTGCCTCACTGAGCTGAGGTTATCAGAGCCGCTCAGTCTTTCAGGAGAGAGCTCTCTAAAGCTCTCCCCCCCGCGGCCGCTTACACAGTATATTCCAATGTTAATTAAAAAAACAAAACAGAAGCTGTATACGTTTTTTGGGAGTTTGACTTATTTTAAATTAACACAGATACAAAATTAAAACCTATAATTGCACACTAAAACCATTATTTAAAAACTATTTCACATAAACCCCTGGTTTTTACTGGCAGTTCAACTTGATTTTTGGGGGGGGGTGCGCCATAGTTTATGGGCATTGTACGTAATATAGGCGTAGTTCTGTTAGTATAAGATAACAAGATGTACTTTGTTGATCCACAATCGGGAAATTGTGTTGTTATGAAATTTAAAAAATATTTTTTTTTCTTAATTTCTAACTTCTTTTTTTTTCTCCCCAATTGTCGGTGCCCCCGATGGGTCGATGCAGCCTTAGCATTCGCCTATACTGCCTATGCCAAGGGCCGGCCCTGTGACCACACATGTGCTGAGTTGGGAACAAACACCGTTCCTGTATTTCTGTTCGCTCTGTTCAAAGTGAGCACATTTTCTAAAAGGGGGGGGGTGTTATGTTACACGGGAGATGTTATTTGGTAAACACACAGTTGTCATCTTACAAACACAAACAGAATCCAGTGGAAAGATTAGTGTTGAGGCCCTTTAAACAGCTTGTGAAAAATGAGCCTCCTGTCAACTCTGTTACATAAATGTTTACTAAGAAATACCAAACATTGTGTTCTATTTGTTTTACTTGCCTCTAGTTTGCCCATTGCCACAGATTAGTCATCCCCAGAGTTAAACACGACTTTGCCAGCAGAACAAACAACTAGTAGCAGACAGCGACCAGAAACAAGTGCTGAAACGGTTGATCCGGCTGGCTCGTAGCCATGCAGCCATTACCCTTCAAGTAGTTTGCTTCAGAATTGGACCAGAGGTCTCCAGAGTTGAGTTGGAGTGTTTCATCACTTTATAAGTCTTATCCAAAAGGGCAGAGCCTGGAGCAAAAAAAAAAATTAATGGCCCAGCGCTCTCTCAGAGGCCAGAGTAATTCTCATTTCACTCCAATTGCCACAGCGCAGCGCGGCTAACTGGCAAGTGAGGCCCGCTGCTGATTTCTTGGCAAACAGAGAATTCTTAAGTGCTAAGCTGTAAATTTGCTTAATATGACATGAGTCCGAGGGGAATGGGATCATTTTCTTTCAGGAAAAAGCCTGGCATATTGGCTGACAATAAGCTGGAACGGCCCGACATGGTGTTTCTGCCTGGCGATGATGGCTGGAACACACAACGGACAGTGTTTGACAGAGCTGTAAAACCGCTTGACTCTGGCACCGGCGCTGTGTGACTCATTCTAATGTTAATACTGGGAAAGCCTTGTAACTGTAATTTCTGTGCAAGAAAATTATGGTTTTCTCTCCTTAAGCAGCTTAGAGTGGTTTGTCTGTTTGCACAAGGAATTTGTTAATTACTGAACGTGAGAATGTGCAACATACACAAACCTTTCAGTAGGTTTACTTAATAATTTGCTTATATTGTAAAACATGGCAAATGGAGTCTCATTTACATAAAGAAACAACACAAGTTTGAGTTACTAAATGCAGGAAGTATCATTTGTTTCATCTCTGACTCCTAACTGGGAGCAGTCAAGGGTCAAATAAAAACATGTGCTGGCCATTCTCAAACTTAAAAGATAATTAAAAGATAAATCTCAAGGCTTAAAAGTGATCACTAGCAACGTTTTCAATCACTACTCAGACTAGCTTTAGAAACTAAGTGCAGATGGTGAATGATTACCATAAGACTGGTGGACAGTAGTTAATAAATAATGTCCTACTCTGACACAGGCTGGGTGTGTTTGTTCCATACAGATTTCCTCACCTTATAATTATGTTGCAATACATCATCTGATCTTTTGAGGCCTTCCTTGGGGGTTCATAAGTATTTTTGGTACGTACCCATAGTAAAAAGATTGTAGGCTGCCAAAATGTCTCCAGGTTAGAATTCTGCTTGCAGAATTTCAGGCAATGTCATCCTCCCCCCTTTCAACAATGCATATTTCAATAAAAGGCGCTTTCTGGCCCAAAAAATATCTTAAAACTAAAAAAATATTGTCCCTGCTCCCATGTGTCGACATTCTCTGGGTGGGAAAGAGGATACAGTTGAAATAGCGTGGGGATTTTAATAGAAATGTGACAACTGTGGCTTTAAAAAGGCAGCATGTGGTTCTACTTGTCTACCTTTTTTCTGTTGAATGACACTTGAATATCAGCAGCCCCCTCCCACATGAATATAAAAAGCCCGGTTTCAGTATCACAGCTGTGACCTTCATAAAACAGAGCTGGGCAACAGGTGGGCATCATGTGTGTGCTAATCTTCCATATTATGGTTGTTGATAACAGACACTGCACAGCCCCGCTCAGTTAAAACTCAGTAATTTAATATGGAATACATCAGCAATGTGATATTTGCAGTATGGAAGAAGCAAAGGTTGGGGAGATTCTGCTGAGGCTAAGAATAGAAAATGTCCATCATTCACTGTGGGTTTCTGTTACCAGAAGAATCTGAGGGTACCGCAGACCCTCCAAAACAAGACATTGGGTGTCCACAGAGGGATTTTAGGATTATTTTTTTTTCACTCGCTCTCCTCCTCACTGAGAGCATGAAAATGTGGATTGTATTTCGCTGTGACAATCCATGCCAATTTTGGAGGACGGGGTTGTTGAATGTGTAGCCTTTCCCCTATTTTCACAGGACCATCCTACCTAAGCTATAAATTCTCTCACAAAGCTTCTGTTGGATGAAAGTTTGGGCATCTAGGCAGCCGTTAATTCAATAATGACTACCATAAGAAAGCTATAGGTCTGGTCCATCCTATGATAATTTATAATGTACGTTCAGGATATAAGACTAACACTGCAGTCAGAGAAAGAGTATGTTTCAAAGTCATCCATGACATTTGGTACAAGCATTTATGTCCCCCTTAGGATGGATCCTAATTTATTCAGTGATATCTTATTCTTTGACTTTACATCTAGCGCCATTATCAGGTCAATTCATGATGACTGAATCGCTAGAGGAACTAATGCCATTCCAATCAGCCTAAGCTGTAAGCAACTTTAAAGACCTAATGTGAATGTGCTTGACAATGTACTTGCTAATGTTAGCATTATCAATACATGTATGTAAACGTCCCAACGTTAGCATTTAACCCAAGCACCGCTATGTCTTAGTGCAGCCTCGCTTCTCAACTTGAACTCAACTGAACACGAGCCCCATTGTAAATGCAAAAAGCCATGAAGAAGACAGTGCCCCCCCTCCCCTCCTCCTGTTCGCCTGGCCAGCCTGCTTCAGGTGTTCCCCAGTCGGGCCCTGTGATTAGTCTAATTTGCAGAAACGCTGGCGAGCCCGCACCTGTTGCCCCTGCAGCCGCGGCCCCTCAGCCACTGACAGGCCTTCCCTTGGATAATCCAATCTCCTCTCATCGGCATGGCTGCTCTCCCAGTGCAGGACAAGGGCGATCATTTTTTCGAACACTTGTCTTCCTTCCTTTTCTCATGGCCACCATGCTCCTGTCCTGATGGCTCATTATTGGACCATTCATAAATACTGCCAGTTCCCACCTCGCTGTTTTTTACACCTTGCCGCTCTTTCCTCTCACCAACGCCTTGCTCTGCATGCCAATAAGGTGGGTAAAGCTTTCCTTGAGGTCCCGGAAAAGGCCCAGCAGTCTTCCACATGACAGCCTTCCAGTATTCTCCATTTGGATTTGAAACGGCGCCAGGAGAAAATCAAGTGACACAGGCCACACAGAGTGGAAGGGAGGGAGGGAATGTGATCCCACTTGATTGTTGAGAGTTTATATAGCGAGTGATGACAAAGTGCTTTATGACTTTGCAGTGTTCGCTGGGCCCTGCGATTGAGGCCTTATACAGGCAAAGCCCCCTGGTGACCTTGGCTTGTCAAATGTTCTCATTTTCACCAGGAAGGAGCCTGTGCTCAGCGGCTGCTCAGAGCTGGTAAGCTGCTTTTAGAGAGACAGCCGCTGAGAGCTTTTGGAGGTGACCCAAGCTTTCTTACTTTCACAGCTGAAAACACTATTTAGGAAACACATCAGTCACAGTTTAGGCCTACAAACCAAGTGAATTTTTATCCAATGAAGATTATAAATCCATGAATATTTTTTTGACAATGCTGAGAGTCTGTAGCCACGCTAGCAGCTATTAGAATCTTTACTTGAGCTAAATGCTAACGTCAGAGTGCTAACTATCTTACAATGACAATGTCACATTCTGAAGTTACATGTATGTTTACCAAGGTCACATTTGCAATTGTTGCTTATTGTAAGCATGCTTACATTGTTAATTAGCACTTAACAAGAAAAACCTGAAGCTAAAGTGATCACCAAAGTTATTTACATTTTCCTGGGGGAAAGTGTCACTTGGTGGTGCATAACGGGAAAGTTAGGATCACCAAAGGCAAAAACATGCATCATCTGAAAAATGTCAGCACATTTGTACCAAGTAACTTTTGTAGCAATCCATTCATTAGATTAGATTGAAATATTCCCCATATAAAGGAATTATTTGACTTTATGTTGGGGTTCTTAAATAAGAAGTCAGGGGAATCCCTAATCCAGAATTCCTCCTCTGGGCACTCGGTACAACTTCTGACTATCTTTTAAAAAGTTGTAGAAATAAGACAGTCAGAAGTGGTGGAACAATCAATGGACCAACGATAACATTCCTAAAGCCAGTTCTATTATATTCTTTATTTTCCAAAAATAAACAACATAAAAGGAAATGTTGTTGTGGGACTAGAAAGATAAGAACATCTTGAAAGACGTTTTAGTTTTCACTGCAGACGTTGATAACATCAGACCAAACAAGGATTCCTGAGGAGTAAGAGGATATTTCCAGAGGGGTAAGCGACCGGAGGAGTTCCACAGGGCTCGTCACAAATCAAATATTACTTCAGATTTCTCCCAGGTGTATGCCACGCAGAGGCGGTTCTAGGGGGGGGGGGCAGTGCCCCCCTAACACTGACCTCTGACCCCCCTGTGGCCCCCCTAACAATGAAGAGTTTTTTTTTGTTTTTTTTAAATGTATATTTTCTGGTACTCGGTTTGCCAAAAACCGCAGTATTTTGTTGCTGTAATGTGAGATTTTGCAGACACCCTTATGTAAAGTAGAGATGTAACTGTTCATTGCCTTTATTTTTATATAAATATGGTGTTAGTGCAAACATTGCACTATAACTTAAGCTGAAGCTAACAGTAATAACTATAAGATCTATCTGAAATAAATAAGTGTACTGAAAAAAATACCAATAACTGTATTGCATTGTTTTCGTATGCACAATTACTTCATACTGTCTAGTTCTCTTTTTCGTCCTGCATTTATTGTGCCCCCCTCAGAAAATAACTGGCCCCCCCAGTCAAATTGGTCTAGAACCACCACTGATGCCACTTGTTCTTCCTCTTCCCTGTGAGATAAGATGCACGTGAAGAACAAGTATTTGATCATTAGGCCCCCCGTTCCTGCATTGCCAATGACCTTTCCTATGCAAATCTTTACAGGATACTTCCCCTTGGAGAGAGATGTTAGGAAGCCGTGTGAGGCGGGGCTTAAAGAACTGGACCTACGCTGCTAGGTGGTGAACTGAATCGATGTGTAATGAGAAAACAAAAGCTGGACCAAGATCAACGCTCAAGGACTCAAGAAGGAGTTTTAAACAAGTAGAGCTGGTGCGTGTCTGCGTGGAGCAGGCGGAGGCACGTTAGCCCTCTGACTGGCTGCTCTGGGCTAACAACCCTTGCATTGATCCGAGGAGACACTCAGCCCTCTAACCTGCTGAGTGCTCAGTTCCAGTGAACAATGGAGTTCAGAGCGCGTCGATACACTACCCTATTGAGTGCTCTCCGTTTAGCAGCAAGATTGATGAGGTTAAGGCTCCCAACCGGGGAGCCAAATGGTGTCAAAACCAAGGTGTTGCTTTGGACAAACAATCCTTCACTGGACCACCACACTGAAAGGCGCTGGTTACTGGCTCACACTCCAGCTCTACCCAGGAAATGTACTCACACAGGCACAGGGTTTCTGAAAGGGGTTGCAGACTGTGGTGGATGTTGTTAGGACTTATAAAATGCAGATGAGAATATGAAGGTAGGATAGATGGCGCTTTCTGGAGAGGAATGTGCTGCAAATCCCCTAAGACACTAAATGATGTACAAGTGGATTTATTACAGTCGGTCCCTATAAATCTAAGGTTGGCCTGAACTCCAGGGAGAGGTTAATGGATTACAAAGGGATGTGGTATCGAACCTCAGAGAAGTTTATACACCTCATCAATATGTGAAACGCTATTGATCATTTAGACCCTGATAAATTAAATTCATACACTTGATAGCAATATTCAGAATGCCCCGGATGAGGGAAAATTCAGCTCAGTTTCTGTTTATTGGATGGGGACAGTGGGATCTTGTTTCAGGAACACGGTAAACAATTGCATATTAAGAAAACTCAGGGTGGCAGTCAGTGATTTGAGCTCCGAGGACTTTGTTGGAATTATCACCTTACAGTACAGTATACAACATCCACACTTTTTTTGCTCTAATGTAAATCACAAGAACTTATTGAAGCTGAGATTCTGATTGTTTCTCAATATGAAATGTGCACCAGATCATACAACTTTATGTTGATATAGATATAGTTATAAGCAACAGTTATTAATTATAAAATGTTGCAGTTATTTAAAAATAATATTTAAATATATCCTGGATATCTTGAAGCTCCTCAATGTATTCATAATAGTAATAGAATAGGAAACCCTTTATGAGAAGGCTCTACTCCCACAACAGAAACCAAAAGACACAGACGATACACACACAAATAAACAACTCTTCACACATTTAATGTGAAACTATGTCACTTACACATTTCCAGAAAGAAAGCAAAAAAAGGCTAAAAGTCCCCACCATGTCATGCTCTCTGAAAAGTACTGTAGTATTCTCCTCTGTATCTGGTTGTACAGTACATTAGAGCTGGTTTGGAGAATGAGACAAAAAGCTAATCTCAGTAAAATAAAGTTGACCAGAAATGATTTTAGATTTCAAAGAGTTAATGTATTTCTCTCCACTGTTAAAATGTTAGTGTGGTAACTAAATATGTAACGCTTATACTTGGGACACACATACGATGAAACATTGTTCTACACAATGGAAAGTCAAATGTTTCAGATTTGAGTAATACCTAACATTTTCTATTAAAGAAACTACCCTCATATCGTTACTTGTTATGAGAAAACCTTCCTGTATCTGAACATAAACTACCACATTCACACATTAAAATGATAACGGCAACCCACTTCTTACCTTTAATGTTAATTGAATAGAAGGAAATACATAGGTATATTAAACTCAACTATTATTTAAAAAAGGCACCCTGAAAGTCATGCATTTTGCAATGTATCTACTAAAATATAAACGTGTGTATTGAAGGAAAGATATAAACATAAAATGCTCACAATACTAGGTTAAGTAGTAGAGTACAGTTGATTTAAAATGAACATAACAGAGATTTTACTTGAGTTAAGCAGATTTATTTCACATATGTACACCTGTGGCTGACATCCAGACAGTGATCAGTTACAGAGAGGACCAATCACAGGTTCTACAGGGGCTAAAAGCAAACATTTCTTGATGAAGTGCTTCTTTTAGCCAAC
Organism: Gymnodraco acuticeps; assembly: GCF_902827175.1. Lineage (NCBI taxonomy): Eukaryota > Metazoa > Chordata > Actinopteri > Perciformes > Bathydraconidae > Gymnodraco > Gymnodraco acuticeps. Next base: position 4,931,548 of record NW_022992351.1, read on the forward strand.
CTTATTCATCCATACATAGTCATCTCTTCTGAATTAAAATATATAGTTTACATCGTTCTGCATCGTCTCATCATTTAAGAGTTTAACAGAAACTCAAACAACATCACTTGTAGATCAGGATGGGTGTCACACGGATACGTGCAGAGCCCCTCTACCTCTCTGTGTTCCTATAGGCCATGTGACGGATGTGGAAATGGCACCAGAGCTGATATCCCTTCTTCTCACTCAGGGACTCTTCTTGTTAGCTGGAGACAGAGTGAGTAATTCAATAAGTCAAGTATTCATTTATTACTTTCCTTTTCAATCATGGGGCAATTTTTCTTCTAACTTCCCCCAGCCACCTCCACACTGAGAATAAAAAAAAAAGTGATTCAAGTTCTGCAACTTCCATCCGTGGCAGCCCTCGTTGTCTTACTGCAGCTTAATTACAAAATATTGGCGCCGTTTTCTGTAAAGATTACTCACTGTAGGAGGCCCTCCGTAATTTGGACCGCAGGGTTTGTCATGGGAAATAATACAATGGAACTGGGCTTTCTGTATTAGATTTTCTCTTTTAGCCTCCTTGACATTTCAAGCTGCATGAACTAATACATCTGTTATTTGTTGATCATTTGATTATTAACATACTTCACAAACCAAATCAGCAGCCCTGCTGGAGACACAGACACAGCTCAGCAGACAGTCTGGGTTTTCTCTCGCCTGCCACGCGCAAACGCACTCGCTAAAGATGCACAATTCAGCCCTCGGTAAAAAGGAAAGCTGGGGAAAAAAACCATTTATCTTCCCCTCCTTTGAGCGTATGAGCACTCTGACACCGGCATGGAACAAAGCCTGTCATCACATTCTAATCTCGAATTTCAGGGCTTTTATTTCACCCAAATGCCACCCTGCTGGCCTTGTAAATTATTGACAGACTGACACCAATGCGAAAGGACACATAAAAGAGGCTAAAAGCTCCGGCCCTGGAAGAGCTTGTCCTCTCCTATTGCCATCAACAGGAGAGCGACTCTGCTAATGTTCCCTGGAAGCTCACGGTAACTTTGAGGCTGAAGTGTCAACATGCGACTCCTGACCTCCAGCTGCATCACACAGGAGAGATATTGGCCCCTTGGTCTGTATGAAAGCCCGAGTACAATCACAAGGAAATGAGGTGAATTATCTGATCAAATGATGAAAATGTAAAAGCAGTCAGTCACACATGGTTAGTATTGCATCCAGCCTTTTAAAGTCATTCTGATTTGACTATTTCTTGACATTTCTCCTTTAAACAAAACAGCATGGTGGGTGGCTCGGCGTGCACTCATTTAGTTTGTGTGATGAAAAGTCAACCGTGGTATCAACCGTGTGTCAACTAGAAATCCAATATTTGTCAGTTTTACGTCTCCTCACGCCTACTCCTCATTTAGCTCAAGAATAAGATGTTACAGACACAAATAGGAGAAGACAGTTAGATGAATAAATAACTAAAAAACAAACAAATAAGTGAGAGCAGAGAGGATGAGAGAGAGTGGGCAGAGATGAGAAGCGCTGTTAGGAGAGGGTTTTAGTTTTCTACTGCTATTTAATCCACCTCGCTTTCAGTGCTGGCACCCTCGGGGCGCCTCAGTTTGTCCACCTGTTCATTCATCTGTCCATCCCCACGCCGGCCCACTGAGTGCATGCTTACACCGTCTTCGTCTTTCTCTTCCTCCTCTACGTGGCTGACCACCTGCTCCACCTGCTCCTCTTCCTCCTTCTTCTTCCTCCTTCTTCTCCTCCTTCTCCTCCTCCTTCTCCTCCTCCTCCTCCTCCTCCCCTGCACCTCCATGCGGACCTGGTCCTTCAGGTCGAGGAGCATCGTTGCAGCGGTGCCGTTGTCTCCATTGATAACATGAACTACATCAGGCTCTCCCATTGCATCCTGGGAGCTGTGGGGTCCATCTTTGATTGGGGACGAGTTGGCGGACTCGTTACTGACGGGGGAGATGTCGCTGCTGCTGGTGGTGTGGCTGACTGGCGGAGAGCCGGGTACCGATGGAGGCTTCAGAGGAATCTGCCAGGAGGGGATTTTAGGTATAGTGGGAGTGGAAGGGAATTGTTTCCTGTGAAAAAGCAGGAAAGAAAAGAGAAAAGCATGATCACAATGTTATTAAAAAACCTCACTGTGATCATAAGAGCTTTCCCACAATGTAATCAGGCATTCTGCAACCACAACAATCATATAGCTTTCTAAGCTTTTAATTGAACTATTCATATCTTAGACTGCACTGTAACTTTGATCCATGTACTTTTTCTTTTAATGTTTATTTTATTAGCTTTTCTTTTTAATGACTGATTTTAAATGCCATTTTCTTAATGTCTTTCATTTTTTTGTAAAGCACTTTGAATTGCCTTGTGTTGAAAGTGCTATATAAATAAACTTGCCTTGCCTTAAGCCAACAAAGTGTTGACTGACAGCATATCCTCAACACTAGTTTACATTTGAGCATGCAGCAACACACGACGCACACTTGTCTTTCTCATCATTACAGCAGAGAAAATGGCGTTCCCCCCAAAGAACCAGATGTTTGTCACACCTGGTAGAGATGTTCTAAGATTTTTTTTAATTACATCCACTGCAGCTTTTAAGATCAAAAAGACAACGCTGAATCGTAATGGGATAAGCACTTCTGGGTGTTTTAAAAAAAGAGAAAAACAGTTTGGAGATGATTTGGATCATTTGAACAGGAAGGGAACACGTTTGGAGACAGATGGTGATTCAGAGCCTTTAGTTTGTGATTCAAGCCTTCGCCAGAAAACTCATTGCGAGAGTCAGGATGAAGTCAAGAAAGCAAATGACAAAGGGATTATTGCTGATTAGAATGTACGAGGGGAACAAAACACGCTCAGCCGGGTTTCTGATGTACACTTTTACTTCAGGCTTCATTATAGACGCTGATACATAATCATGCATGCTAATGGCCTGACTGAGCTGGGTTGGGCCTAACTAGAGTGAGGAACAAAGAAAGAGAGAATGAGGGGATGTCTGGCAGTATACAAAGAGACCTTTGACAAAACCAAATGTTGTACACCTTGTATTCAAATGTAGCAGGTAGGATGACAATTTCTCCTGACTACAACAAAACCAAGCCAAGGTAAGGAGGAAGGAAATAAGGAAGAAAGAGAGAAAAGGAGAAGGAAGGAAGGTAAGGAATAATAAATGATGGAAGAAAGGAAGAAAAGAAAAAAGGAAAGTAAGGAGGAAAGAAGGAAGGAACGTAGGTAAAGAGGAAGGCAGTTCGGAAGTAAAGAAGGAAGGGAAGTGAGTAGAAACAAATAAAGGAAAACACAAGAAAGGATGGATTTAATATGAAAAGTAGGACAAAATGAAGATAGAAAGAAAAAAGGAAGGAAGGAAAGAAAGAAAGTAAGGAGAGTAGGACAGAAGACAGAGAAGAAGGAAAGAAAGAAGGTAAGGAGGAAGAAAGAAAGGAGAGTAGGACAGAAGACAGAGAAGAAGGAAAGAAAGAAGGTAAGGAGGAAGAAAGAAAGGAGAGTAGGACAGAACACAGAGAAAAAGGAAAGGAAGAAGGTAAGGAGGAAGAAAGAAAGGAGAGTAGGACAGAAGACAGAGAAGAAGGAAAGGAAGAAAAAAGAAAGGAAGAGAGGATAAGGCAGGGATAGAAGGAAGGAAAGTAGGATAGGAAGGAAGGGAGGATGAAAAGAAAGAAGGAAGTAAGGAAGGAGGAAGACAGGTAGGAACTGAGGAGCTAACCTGAACCCTAACCTCGCTGGGGGAGATACCGAATGATAAACAAGTACCTGTATTTGATCAGGAACCATTTTCATATAACCTCTCTCTTGGTCTGCGGTGTCAGTTTGCATCCATAACATGACTGAAGATGCATAAGAGCAATTATGCAAGTGTGGTTATCTTGCTTACCAATAAAAGCATTAATACAAAGAAGACCAGCTGATGCCTGCAGTATGCTAATCGACCAAGGCAAGGAAAGAAATGGTGTAATCAGTATTATAATCTCTAGCGCCTACATATTCAAGATGAATGATTTTGCTTTAAGTGTGCGAGTCATTTGGAAGAGCAATGTGACATTATGTGTTCTTTCATTTGATTTATTCAGTCACAAACTCAAACTTTCAGACCATAAACCACAGAAGTGTACCGTGGAAGTGGGTATGCAGATATAGATGTATAATAGGGGTTTTGTAGTTTTGTAGTATGTTGCTTCTTAGATTTTATAAAAGGTATAAATAATGAATCTTAACTAAATGTAACAACTCACAGTCTTGGGACTTTCATGCTCATGTGCAACATGTAACAGTACAAAGACAACTGCTCCCACAACGTCTGCAAATAAGAGGCCAACGACACATTTTCACTGAGTTGGACAGTAAATTCAATATATACCTTTTAAAAAGATTTTCAAGTTCATTATAAATTATTTCCAAGAAGAGCCACACAACAACCCGTCTGGTTTTTCTGGCTCTCCTGACGCCACAAATATAATCATTATAATTAATCTTCATTTGTGTCCTTATCTGTCATGTGCAAACCAAACATAAATAGAATAAATGTCATTTCAAAGTGGCAACGTCAGATTATGTGGATAGTTGAAACATATTTAAATGTTATGTACACATATGGCCTAAGTGAACAATGGTTCAAAAAAAGTGCATCCAGGAACATTGAATGGTTGTCCATTTTTACACACACACACACACACACACACACACACACACACACACCACACACACACACACACACACCACACACACAGACACAAACACACAAGCACCCACACACCCCACACACACACACACCACACACCACACACACACACACACACACACACACACACACACACACACACACACACACACACACACACACACACACACACACACACACACCACACACACACACACACACACACACACACACACACACACACACACACACAACACACACACACACACACACACACACACACACGACGGGGTCTGGATAACGTCGTTACCTGCTGAGCAGTAAGCCCTTCAAAGAGACGATCTCGGCCTTCAGCTCTCCAACAGTTTGGTTGTCCAGGACACGGTGTGTTGAAGACGAGGTCTAGAAGAAACACGCAAGACACACACAACAAATGTCACACACACACACAAAACTGTTCAGGTCACATGTAGGGTCAACACACACAGTCAATACACAACTTTCAACAACTCCTCTGTACTCAGTCTCAACAACATGAAATCATAAAAAAGCTTTGTATGAAAAAAAGGACAAAGGGTTCAAGGTAAACAAATATGGTAAATGCAAATGCTAAAAGCCACATGTTTTTGTGTGGTCAGGTCATTCGTCGCCATAACAACTTCACAACGGCTTACGGCTGGTGATGACAGAATGGAGGACTAACAACCCCACTACAGCCACTTTTATGGCGTTGACTGCTCAGAAAGTCCAGTGAGTGTGAATCATGCTGTTTTTACATAATTATCTAGAAAAAGATTAGGCCAGTGTCCTGTGTTTTGGATAATGACTTTATCTTGAACAATGGTCACATTCATGAAGGTAGACCATAGTTTGTTCTTTTATCAAAGGCATGTGTTATCACACACACGCTGGTATGGCATGAGATGCTTCAGGCTATAAAGGCAAGTATTTGAATGGCAAATTGCTGCAGAAAATCTGTCTCTGCAGCACATTTTTAGGGTTGGGCATGACCTTACAGAGCTATGAAATGAGAGGTTTTGAAGTAGAAAACATCGCGGCAGCTGTCAATTGGGATGATAAAACAGAACTGGTGCAACGTTTTTTGACTCCTGTGTCACCACAAAATAAATGGAAATCTTACTCAATTAGGCCAAGAGTGGAGGTCAAAGTCAATCTTAGTTTGTGAGATGATGACCAAGTTAAGACACAATAGGAACATTATTACCATCCAAAATCATTGCATTTTTCTTTTGAAGTACTGAAGAGTTGCACTGCTTCTAGCCAAATGAAACCTGTAATGGGTCACCATGAGAAGGCATTGTTTGGCTTAAGTCTCAACCCAAAAAAGATTGGGAACCAGTGATGTAGATAATTGTTCCCCATCTGCGATGCATTGCTGAATAAAAAAAGAAATATAACAAACATGTGCGAGAACAGGGGGAATAGACTGATGAGACCAGAGGGAGGAGACATGGGAGAAAGTGGGAGAAAAGAAAAGTAAAAACTGTAATTAAGACTCTCCTGACTCACTGGAGGAAGCTTGTTAGGAAGCCTGGACCCCCTATCGAGGGGAGAGGGATAACTTGGACTCTTTGCCTTGTAATTAAATCTAAGAGAAATTAATTGAATCACATCTGAAAGGGATCAGACTCATTTACAGTGGAAGGAGGGAGGCAGAGGAGGATAAGTGAAGGGAGACAGAAAAGGAGGCTTTTTTTTGGCTCTTATCGACTCCTAAACCTCGCTGATAAGCAGCCCTGCTTTAGAGGTGGTGCATTGGAGGCCTGCTGAAGACACTCTTATTACAGCCGTCACCTCATTAGAACCATCTTAATCCCTCGCCTCCCCAAGGCACCCGTATAATAAGGCTGGATTCTGCTTCTCTCTCATTTTACATAGAAAAAAATTAATTGCCGTATGGGCTGAGCTAAAAGACTTCCAAGGCAGAGAATCGACTTAAGAAGTATGCAAATTGCTCCAAATAACTAGAAATTATTTCTATATCACTTCACATTAGAAGAAAAGGCTTTAGAGAAGGATTGTTAACCGCCAGCTCCATAATGTGCATTATCTTCCAAGCAGCACTATACAATATCACACATCAAGTCTTGTCACACAACACTTCCACTGACATATGTCTTATTAAGTCTGAAGAAACCTAATTAAATGTTAGGCCAGGACTGGATTTCAGCTTTGAGATACATTATGAGAGTGTGTACACACATTGTGTAAGAATCTTGTGTTAAGTGCACTAGCTGCTTAGGTGGAGCTGAGTGGAGGGGTATCAGTGACTGGAGAGATAGAAAAAAACACAGCTGACTTAAAAAGCCCCTCCTGAAGAGCTGACACATATCCCATAGACCGCACTAACCAAAAATATGATGTTTTTTAACAAAATGATGACCAAAATATTTAACTTCTGCAGTTATTTTTGCAGCTTTCTTGCAAAAGAATACCCGTCATCAAGAAGATATTTACAGGTCGTATGTTTTTGTTACCAATTCTATTTAAAAAATACTCAAAGAAAATTATTATTTTTAAAGGTTGAATGCTGCGTATGTGACATAAATGTAATGTGTATTATTTCTAAGACTTAAATGTTAAACTTAGCAGTTCTCCTGCTGGTTTCTAGGATTTAAGCTTGTAGCTTTGAAAAGGTCTGTCTGCGTATATTTATGACTTTATACACAATTCAATTATTCTACGCAAATGTCATTATTCATTGACCCACCTGCTCTCATTGACTGAATAAATGAAAGCAACACAACTGCTTAATTAAATAAAAAAATATGAAAGGTTCAGAGTTGAGTGGAAATGTCTCTGCTGCTCTTTCCTCTGGGTTTGACTTCTATCATACTTCCTGGTGTGCAGGTGCAGGGCTCTGAGCGCTCTGTTTGGCCTAAACAGAGGAGAACAAAACCCTCAGCTTGCCATTGCACATCCCAAAAATCATAATGCATGAACAAACAACCAACAACCAAATGAACCCACCAGCCACAACCAAAAACAGGACTAAGCCCTGATGAGAGGAGCCACCCAGTATCAGCCACCAGTGTGATGGCTGGGTGCGATTTTGTCGTGTAAATAGTGTACATAGTAAAGATTTGCTGGTTTAAAAGCCTTGTAGCTAATGACTCGGATGGGTGCCTGGGTGTGAAAAGGGTTGGCCTCTTTCTGCTGGTTAAGTAAGTGGTTCAAGAAAAAAAGAAAAAAAATGTATCACCAGCAAAGAAAAAAAAAGACTATCAAGTCTACCAGCACCCAAGGACGGCAACGCATCTGGCTAAATGAAGATAAATGCCTGTGGACCATTAGCAACAAGATAAGATCTTTAACAAGGCTTGTTTAAGAGTGTCTGAAGGCAAATTAATTCACAGTTACTCTGCCGGCAGACAGTGTGTTTTCGTGTAACGCATGTATATTTATGATGGAATTAGTTTCAAAGGAAGTCCCCAGAGGAGTGTTTTTGAGTGGAAACACTGGTACAGTGCAATTGATTTTACTCTATTTATGCACTTTCCCACTGGCAGTTCATCTCCCGCATACAAGGAGGCGGTTTCTAATCTTCTATGTAGTATCCACTAATAAAAAGAACGATCAGTGAGTTGAGACAGCAGGGAAAACACAGTTAACAGGCAGATTTGTAATGATAATGGAGCACAAATAGACTAGGCTGTTTAACATCAGAGCTGAATCATCTCATCCTTGGACAAATCTATCCTGAACACCACTGGTAGAACACAGCTGCGTGACTTTGAGGAGTCATGATAACTGAGAAAATTGTGAAAAAGAGAGGAACTGTCTCCGGCTCTAAAATATGGAAATGTGTACCATCAGCGTGTGCTGCGTGTGTGCACATGAGTCATCTGTCTGAGCTCACTTCCATAATGAGGTCCCCAGTTTAGGGACAGTAAACGCACTCCGCAATTGAGCGGTTTCCAAACTACGAGAAATGTTTACTTAGCAGCTGAGGAAACAGAAGTCTCCATATGTTTCGGGTTAAAGGCACATTTCCGCGTTGAGAGGGATAATTGCAAAGCGTGGAGCACTTTGAGCGGCGTGGTGAAGCAAACCCTGAAAGCCGCAAACGGTGAATGATAAGTAGCTCGCCAGCTCCAACATGTGTTTCTCATCAAACATCCCGGACCTGAAAACAATTTCCCAATTTCCCCCGTGGCCTGAGACAACAGAGGGCCTTGTGCCGACTCGCAGGGAAAATTTAAGATCAACACTATAGCTATAAAGCAGAGTTTATGATTTGTTTAATGGGTGTTTTGATTTGAATTATACTTTTTATACACTACTGCTGTCCAACAAGGCACTTATAGCAAATGAAGTAGACACTTTTTAATCCAATCTGTGATTCGGAGATGACAAATGAAAAGAAAAAAGCATTCCACGTCCCTTTATGCTGGAGAGAACTCATTGTTTGAAGTGTTCCTACAGCCTGTCTGATAGGAAACTTTAGATTTTAGACCAGCTGACTTGGGCCTCTTCTGCTTTGTACTCGCTCAGAGGGACTGTGTGGCTTAGATCTTGAAACAGCCAAAAATGAGCTATGAATCGTCGGTTTTTGATGAACCTCGTCCAGGGAAGAGATTCATATATTTTTTTTCTCGTTTGTGCCAAAGCAGATGTGTCCGCATATGTTTTCCTGCGATTTCCAGATGCTACAGTGAAACACCCATGTGCTTAACAAGCTGTGGACATAAAACATTGTCTTAGATTGTCTCTTCCAAGGCACTTTTTTTTAAAGCCCAGAGATCATAAAGCAATTTATGAGCGGTGTTATAAAAAGCAAGCAACATTTCATCTCAGCACATACGTTTTTAGACCAATCACTCACACCGTTTCACCTAAACACTTACAATTCTGAGTAGATTATGAACACTGTCTATAAAAATCAAGGCGAAGAGGAACGACAATATGGTTAAAGATGATGGTCCAATGATGAGATGCACCATACCTTTTTGCAGCTTGTGTTCTGATGATATACAGTATAATAAGGCTGTCCATCTAAGGTGGTTATGACTCGGGAAGCACTGGAGGTTTTAGTACACAGAGGCCTCGAGAAACCTTTTCTCTCCTCATCAATCTGCAGATTTCAACCTGCAACTTTACGTTTACGGAGCTCTTCTGCAATTCCAGAGTTACTGCCTGTCTAGCTCTCCTCAAAAACATTAATCATACGTAACAAACCTTGAAGGTGCAGTCCATAACTTTCATGCTCAAACTACAGTTAAGATGCACTTCTTGCCAGTGAGGTGTAAAGTTGTTTCAGCTCATTGCGGTTAGTTTGGCGAAAATATATATATATATTAAATAAGATGGTACTGTACTTGTGGATTCAAACTTGCATCCGACAGACCTTCAAAGGCACCTCTGCTTCAAATGTGCCAATTTCTGCTGTAATTAAATTAAAGTAAAAACTACTACAACTCTGGAGAACGATACTGTGGTGTGAAGGTAGATTTTCAGATGTTTAACTGAAATTGCTGACATTATAGCAAACTGATTGTGCTGGTAAGAGAAGAGCACAGAGTTGCTGATGAGGTGTTTTAGCTACCTGTGATGAAGTCAGCTCTTGAGAAAGCTCCTGGATTTTCTGCTGCTGCTGGATCAGGAGCTCCTGGACGGAGACCAGAGTGTGCTGCAGCTGGCTCACTGTGAAAGCAAGACGGTAAATTCATCAAACTTTAAAAAAAGAGACAGATTATGTTGTTTTGGTACCTCAGAAGTTAAAATATTCTTTCAAGCGTCGTCGACAGAACAGATGAGACTCAACTTGTGTCAATGATCAAAGCCGTCCTCTAAGAATTGTAATCAAAGTTAATACCCGGTAACTTAAGTCGCAGCTTTTTGGTCCGAGGCGCTGAGGGTAGAGGGGGGGGGTCACATAGGATGGAGATATTAATCTCTAGTGCCTGAACTTAAATCAAATAACAGTCTCTAACCTTCCATTATCCACCCAGACACTGCCTTCTAATGCATCTTAAATCCTCAAACGATCAACAAAGGAAAAAACAAGGCTCTCATTTGGGAGGAGGCTGCCAGACAAAATGTCCCCCCTAATCCTAATAAATATTGTTCTTTTTCCATTGACTTTGAAGATTGAATTAGTTCAAGTGTTGGTGTTGGACGAGGGTGTATGATTTCAAATAACACCGAGCACAGTTTGTTGCCCCCTGCTTCCAGTCACGCGTGTATTACCAAACAATGCATTAAGTTTCCCCGAGCTGATTATATTACAGAAAACCAATAAACATTCATATAAATCATGGGCGTGTAAAGTGTTAAATCAAGCCTAATAGGATTAACATCAACAGATATTGTGGCGGTCCACTGCTGAGGTTGTCAGGCCAATGGTTAAAAGCCTGAGCTGCAGCCGGCTGGACGGGATGTAAAGAACCCTCCTCTCACATTAACCCGGGACAAAAGACAGAGCTCGGCTGTGTTTCTTTTGAAAAACCAACACACACAAGATATTTGATCTTAAAAAAAGCTAATATATTGTAGCAACACCTGTGTTTAAATGGGTGGAGTAGTATCAATATAGGTGGGGTGCTGAACGTTTGATATTTTCATGCGCGCAGAATCCTTTGGAACACGTGTTTGAGCAGGATCGTTGGTTGGAGCCAAAACACTCATTGTGCAAACAGTTTCAGTTTGTTACTGAGTTTGTGCTCCAGAGTGTGACCAGCCTTTCTGAAGACGGTAGTAAAACTAAAACACTGCGGCCATCCCTGCTTAAAAAGGTGTTGCTATGACAGGGTGTGCACGCTAAACCAAGAGCAGCCCTATTAGTCTCTGATTCCACCTCACCACAGAACAGCTTATCCAGATGTGTGTGTCAGTCTGCCAGCCTGGAATACTGTGCCTCCTGAATTACCACTGGCAGCGCTTTTTCAGCCACTTCAGCCAAACGCACCAAATCTTTTCATGTCCCTCCACAAAGTTAATTCCTGGACCCTTCGGACACTTGACAAAAATGCATAACTTCTCATCTTCGGTTATCACAGATATGAAGCCAAGAATAATGAAGTCAATGACTTTGGCCAGGCATGAATCAGAAGGAGGCTGTAGCCGGAGTGTGTGTGTGTTGTGTGTGTGTGTGTGTGTGTGTGTGTGTGTGTGTGTGTGTGTGTGTGTGTGTGTGTGTGTGTGTGTATGTATGTGTGTGTGTGTGTGTGTGTGTGTGTGTGTGTGTTTAGAATCGGAGACAAGATGTGTGAGGCTTGCAGCTGCTGCGAGGATGGTGCACATTGTGTATTCAGTAAATTATTCAGTAAATACCTCGATATAATGTACACTACATATGTCCAGGCCTGTCTCTGTCTTTAATGGCCAGCTGGTCACCAATATGGCTCCCACCGACAAAGAGTGCCCAAACAGCCGCACAATTCCATTACAGCCTGGGTGCGCTGAAGTAGTTCCAAGATCCATTCATTAATTGTCTGTGTGAAGTTGTAGGCAAATCATAATGGGAGTCAAGGCCTCCTTACTCTCGAGTTGGGGCTGGCGAGAGAGACTAATGTGGTCCCCATTCAAAAGGATACATCACCTCATTGCGCCCGGCACTAGAGAAATACATGAACTTTAACAAAAGGGGGTTCAAGCAATTGGCAGCAGCGAGGCAGTCGGTCGCTATTACTCAGTGCAGCGAAGAGAGAGGGAGCAATAGGGAGAGGAAGACAAAGGGAAAGCAGAGGGAGAAAACTCTCAGTGTAATTGCAACCCCTCTCCCCAACTGTTAACTACAACAGTCATTAACTACAATAGCAGCTTGGCTACTGCAGTCATAGCAAATTAGTTCCCCACACTGGCTGAAGAAAAAGACTCATGTTTTGTTTTTTTCCACTGGAGTCTCACCTACGCGGTGTAAAGCACAGGAGGACTCTCACTGTGAAATCCTGTCTGAACCGACAAACAAAACAGGGTTTGTAAGTTGGCAAATCTCCAGAAAGTGATAAGTACACGAAGAACAGGCAGTGAAATAGACAGAGGAAATGTGTTTGCATAGTTGGGAGAAAATGACCATAAAAGAGCGTGTATTTGTTAATCAGATTCAGGGTGGCACACCTTGCACGCGATCGCACACAATTGCTGCCCTACATCTACATTAACCGGCCAGAAAACAAAAGCCTGGGTGTGACTGGAAACAATGATAACAGCACTATTTTCATCCTCACTATGTCGGTCCGTGACAGGAGCAGCATAGTCAAAAAGGTAATTTGTTTTAATTTAGAGATGAAGGGGGAAAAGTGACAAAGGATGGTGGTATTAGTCTCGCTGCAGCTCAAAACCCAGTAAACACATGCATGATGGTAATTCATACCGTTTTTAAACAAAGATACAATCACTTTAGTAATGCAATCTTTAGCCAATAAACTTGTGAGGTTATTGCAAAACACCTTTAGGATTTAACATCTCATAAATCAAAAATACCTACTTTAAGGAAAATGCCATCAAAGAGTTAGTAATTCATTCACAAATTCTATATTTTCAGAAATGCCTTAAATGTTTGATCTTATTTCCAATTACCTAATGCCTTTCAGTTATTTTACTTAAAGCAGGCTTTGAACAAACAACGCTGCATATTGTAAGCTTTACAAAAAATGTATATCACTTTTTATCTTTTTAAATACAGTAAACTCCCTGCAGGCATAGGTTTAAGCATGCGTCGACAGTGTTTGTTTAGTTACTCTCACTGACAGTGGGCGACAACTTCTTCAACCCAGCTTTTACTTGTTGTGTGAACTGTCTTTGAGTATCCTGAACAAATATATTCATATTTCACTTTCAAAACTCGTCATTATTTCTAACCGACTAGCTATCTCAAATGGGAATTGATACCTTTCCGGTGAAAACATACTCCAGTTCAACAGGACTGCTAACGAGACCAAACTTTCTCAGAGTGCCTCTCTCATTTACGCCTCCCTAGATTTTTAATTATACTGACGAAGAGCAAGAAAGCATCTTTCTCCCGGCTTCACTCTCTCTCCATGTCTGACAGCGAGGTTGAGATTCCTCACCTGTCCAACACGGGAGCCGCACCTGTCACCGTGCACTTAATCACACTAGGGCCAGTGCCGAGCCCAGACGCTACACAGTGGCATGCCGCACGCACATCCTGCACGCAAAAGCACTCACACATACAAAACACACACAAACACAAATACAAATACGCACAGAAAATTAAAATGAACTTTCTCGCAACCTACAGGGAAGAGGGTGGATGACGATGATGGTGGTGGAGGTTTGGATGGGGGTGATGTTGGTGCAGGGGGAGATGGATGGGGGGGGGGGGGGGGGGGGTGAGAGAGGATGAGTGGTGGGGGGGGAAAAGTTGTCATTTCCCAACTCCTCATTAATATTCCGAGGTTAAGAGCTTTTCAGCGAAACGTAATTAATTGAGCCCGAGCCTGACAGTAAACAAGCAATTTCAAATTAAAGCGAAATGACAGCGGTGTCATTTGTTAAAAACGTGCGGGGGCCCCAGATTTTGGCGACAGATAAATGAGGGAAAATGTTAAGGAGGGAGAAAGTGATGAAGATATTAATCTTCACCTGTCTGTGTCAGCGTGCCACTCATTGCCGCAATGTTGCTCTCCATCCTCTGCAGATGCTTCTTGTCCTCTCGGCGGCCCATAATGAGGGGAAGGATGTATTTCTGCAATTAAAAGCATGGCACAATATTATAATTCTCTCTGGTGGGATGGGGCAGAAGATGAGGAAAAGACAGGGCCACCTAGACTTGGCAGCATAGGGTCAAAAGCATTGTTTTATTGGACGAGTGCCTCATTGTCTAAACTGCCTGATTATGTGCATGTTATTTTTTTGAGTGCCCAAGCAACTGATAAAGACATGTCCACACATCTAGTGTTTAAACCATTAGTTGATTACAAAATCAACCAGCTTTTTGATTAACCATTAGTTGTTCAAGTTACTTATCAAGCATTTATGTCAAATAGTTGCTGGTTCAAGATTTGCTGCCACTATGTCATACCATTGTTAATTAAATATCTGCTGGGTTTTTAGACTTTGGTCAGAAAAGAAAAACACTTTCAAATGTTGTTCACAGGTTTCTATATATAAATAGACAAACACATAAAACAAATATATTTATACTAATCTACAATGAATCTGTTAGTTGAACCAATTCAAACATATTTCGAGCAATATACATGAATAAAACCCAGGAAGGGACAGTGAAAATAAGACAGGCCTCATGGGGAAAAACATGGCGATGAACCCTGACAATAGTCTAACAAAACCCCAACAATATCATGTTGTTTATCGGCTCTCTGCCGCTAAATAAACAGAACTCCACCAAAATGATATGTTTGTCTGACAGCCAAATTAGGAAGTTTGCTATCCAGTGTGAGTGTCAACCAGATGAGCCGCTGGTGAGTGTCTCACTGAATCCTTTACATATGAGCAGAGATCCAAGCTCACCAAATAACATCAGAGTTTATGTGGTCCTAGAGGGCCGCACTGAACTGCAAACGTTTGTTTAAAAGCTGAATAAAGGCGACTTAATACCTCACAGCCGGTTTGCAGCCCTCAGCTGCCCGAGCCGGGTTTTCCCTCCAACTCAGGTGGCAAGCCGCAACACCAGTGCAAGTAATAAACACTTTTTTAGAGAAAAAGATTAAATGAGTGTCAACACGTAGTAATTAATAAGTGGGTTGCTGGGAGTGTGATGTTTACAAGGTGCGCCATAACATAAATAAAGTATGGGCAGAAGCCTGGACATATGGTGCGACTGGCGCTACGCTCCAGAGACATGACAGCAACCTGTGCCGTCCCGCCGGGGTATCCCACCTCATAGGGGACCAGTAGCTGGCAAACCCTTTGGCACGTAGGAAACAGTATGTGTTTTCCTCAGTGGAACAACACAGAGACATGGGCATGTGCATCCTTATAAAAAAGCTGCGTAAAATGGATGAAATAATAGGACATAACAGGATCTATAGAGAAGTCAATATGTCCGACAGGGTCAGGTAGGCATATGCAAGTACATGATACGCGCTCCCATTCTCTCTCGTGCACACACAGAGGGAACGGCCTGTCATCCAGGCGGAGAGCTACTGCTAGAGCTCCTGTCCTCCTCTAAAACGAGAGTAATGGCTTCCACATGCCACTCAGACTACTACTAACAACCACTATGGGATTAATGTCACCGGGGACAAGGGGCCTCATGAGCTCATGTTCAAGGGCTGCTAAACCCGATAAAAAACCAGGGTGATTATTTTTAGACGGTAGGACGTCAAAAAAATGGTTGTGTGCTGTGTTAGCAACTATATTTTTTAAAGGAAAAAAAATGTATATGGAGAGGAGGAGGGACGGGGAAGTTAAAAAGAAGGGCTTCAAATGAGATCATGCTTTGACGTAAAGCAGGGTGGCTTTAATAACAAGACCAGAGTGATGTTACATACTGCAGAGGCGCCTTCTATTCTAGCACCATCATTCATCATGAACTGATGTACTTGCAAAGCCCACCAATTTTAATGTAATATCAGGGAGGCAGTACTGACAGATCTTAGGATGCAAAGGATAATTTGTAAAAACTAATTTTAGAAATATTACCTGTGAAAAAAGTCAGTGAGGAAACATAAAGGGCAGGAGAAGCAGGGTGTAACTTACTTTGTAAAGCTGATGAAAGCCAAAGGCGATGCCAACCATAATGATGGTGAGGGCACCATAGTCTCTCCATCTGTAGCCTGTGGGACCTGAAGGGGAGGATACATTGTTTGAGGTTAATGGGAAGTTGAATTTTAGCTCGAAAGTTTATATCATACAGGCCTACATTAAAGTTTTTAATAAACATTTGTTAATACATATTAGATTTCGTTATACTTTTTATGTCCCTCAATGTTACATAATCATTGCATGGTTGTAGTCTTTAGATGCTGATTGATTGAAAAAAGTTGTGCTGCATCACATTACTGTGACAATGTAATTTATACTTGCTCTAATTATTGTAATGTTATTTGTAGTAGATTAGACAACAAAAGCACGTTTGGAACATCTCCTAAATAATTAATTTTAGACTAAGAAATAAATGGAAGCTAATGGATGCCTTCAACTACAGTAACAAATAGATTTATCATCTCTTAAAAAGCACAGCCATCTAGTTTGTTGAATGAAAATGAAATGTTTAGTTTAGACAATTTGTACTTAATGCAAACCAATGATGTGTTCCTTTAAAATAAAGATATCGTAAAAATAAATTCATAAATGAGCTCAATGCAGTACAAATGTTGTTCTTTTCATTACAATCAATCATCTATTTATCCATCAAGCTGTTTACATTCAACTCTGACCTATACAGAGTTAGGTCAACAAAGCATCATGCACTCTATCCTGCTCTTCCAGAAAGGACACCATTGTCTTCCACTTATTTTGGGGTTGGGCCTAATACAGAAATTGCAAATAAATCACTAAAATGGACAGGAAGGTAAGTCTTTGTGTCTGTGGCTGTGTGTGTGTGTGTGTGTGTGTGTGTGTTTAGAAGTTGACTGCCTAGCTGAGTGACAGATAATGTGAAAGTGTGTCATTGTGCAAGCTGTCATCTGGGTAGGCCAACTGTCTGTCAAGGTGGAAATTCCCCACATAAGAGAGGCATTCAACTGAAAATGTCACTAAACAACAAACAGGTCTGCAGGAAATATACTGTGAGCTTTTTCTTTTAGACACTCTGGTTGTGCCCAAATGAATATGAAATTATTGGCGGCTAAGCCACTAAAGTACGCCACTGATATTCTATTACAGGTCTGATTTCACCTAATGGGTTATGTGGTATGTGTTTACTGGCTTGAAGTGAGTAAACCAGATTGATCTTGTGCCTTAACACTTGTGTGATTTGACATGCAAATAAAATGAGACCCACTGTCATGTTGGACTATATGGTATTTCTCAAGGTGAATGCCATTTTATTCTTCTTACTCAAGGGCACGTTTCATTGCTGATGCAGCATTCAGGGATGAACCTCTAACCTTTCCAATCGAGAATTTTGAGTCATTCTCCAGCATCCATATGGTAACCACATAAATTTGGGTCTTCATCAACATTATAGCTGCGATAGACTGTCACCTATCCCAGAATACCTTGCTTCTGAAAGGCCTGGGAGTCCTTGGGATAGGTGGTTGACCCTGAACAAGCCTCACTGCATCACACAGTGTCTTCACCTGCTCTTTCCCCCCCGTTAGGACCTTTCATTCTTCCTCTGTCTCTCCTTTTTCCTCTACCACTTCCACTCTGCCATCTTCCTTTTTTTATTTGGTCACTTAAGCTGTGGAACTGTGGTATCCATCCCCCGTTTTTCCAATCTCCTCTCAAATTTATTGGGTTCAGTGGAGGCCTTCCTGTCCTTCTACCGCGTGGAAATAGAGATCAGAGTATCCATTACTTCGACAGAGATGGATGCGGGTCCCCGTGCACCGTCCCCATAACAAGGACATCAAAGGGAGGTAGCCCCCTCTTTTCAGCGTGACCCCCCATACAAGACTCCCCGCTCTCACCTCATTATGCAGCTCCCTTATAGCCATTTTGATATAAAACCCCCCACTATGGACGGAGAGCCGCGAGTCTCCCTAACTACATGGCCATCCCATCAACATCACTTTCATTACAAAACATGAGATGCCAGGGGAGTCAAGGACAGTGTGGTAATAAATGAGGGTGGAATACATCTGGAATCATTGTCATATGGGTTAAGCATTACGCGGACTTCATTCTGCATTGGTAAATCAGTGGACAGCACTCATAACCTCCTGAGGTAATAAAGATACAGGTTGCAGTGTGGGGTCTTCCCAGTGTGGACCCCTTTGAAACAGAATGGCAAGAGACTTCATGAGCTTGTGCTGTGCAATGTCATATCCCTGTCCCTTCCCTTCATTGTTGTATGGCAACATGTATGTAAATATTCTGGTTTTGATACAGATAATCCTCTTAAAGGGGTTTTAAATGAATAGTAACAAGAGGGAAGATGTCTAACAGCAAACCTGATTAAGGTTTTTTTAGACTTCTATCTTCAGATAAGAGTGCAAATAAGTATTAATATTACGTATATGCATGGTATCAAAGGGAAGAAAAGGATGTGTGCACTCACTATGTGGTGCAAGAGCCAGCTGAGTGGCATGGTGTGGATGTGGGGGCCCCACAGGGATCAGAGCCAGGACTTCTTCAGTACTTCCAGAGCGCTGGATGGCCAACTCTACCTCCACATCCGTGAGCCCTGGAATACAGACACACACGTTAGAGACATTCGGAGGAGGTACAGTCACTGTGTGTTAATGGGAAACACCAAATGGCTCCTTTGCTATCATAATCTATGCTTAAATACTTCCCAAGCTGCCCACAAATCTTTTAAGTACAATTTAGAGAAAGTATGACAAACGTTCATTCAATTTTGCCTAACCTCCTCAAAAATGCATTTTCATTTCATAATTCAGAAATTCCACTGAGAGTTTCCGTTTCAGGGACATCCATCAAAGGCAGATAGCGTGGAAAGGTTCACACAATGAAATTTGAAACTCTGCTAGCCTATTAACTGCCACCAAAGGCAAAGAAAATAAGAGTCTGTCCACTTCTCCATTTATATTTCCCATGTGGAGATTTCATACACCCCAGACAGCGAAAATGCATTATTTTAATTTCTTCATTGTAATGTAAATGTATTACATAATTTTGCAAATGCCAATATAATTTAATCTTCAGATCTTTTTAATGATTTTAGTGATGATTAAATTGCAAAGGGCTCCCTGATGGAGAATCTGAAGGGAGGAGAAAAAAAATCTAATATGAACATCTCCTTTTGTGGCAAGAAAGGATTTTATTTCAGGCGCCATATGCTGTGGGTCTAATTTTCTAATGAGCAACTTGGTCTTAACAAAAGAAAATAATGACAACTATTGATGAACTACATTAAAAAAAAACATTAACCAATTCATAATAAACAAAGCTGAAGACTAAGAACCAAAAGAAATGACAGTAATATTAGACAATTATGAGCATGGTTTACCTTAGGATAAAAAACAAGCTAAGTCTGTATCATCATGTGGTCCATTGCTTATTGTGGTATAACAGAGTATCTCTCTCACTAACATCTCACTTCCTTTGGCCATTTCCCTTGCTTATTGACAGAAAACCCCCTTTGTAAGAGAGCCTTTTACTTGCACTGTTCCCGGAGGATTTATAGAATTTACACAAGCTCAGAATAGGCTTCCTTCATCCTTTCCAGAGAAATCGAGCAATTGGAAAAGGTTCAGTTGCAGAGGTTCAAGAGATAGTCCAACGTTTTCATTAAAAGTAAGTGCTCAGAGCCAGATCCTAATATCTCTGGTACTGACCTCCAGGGTGGTCTTTACAAGAGAAGCATACAGTTACACCCAGGTGAAGTATTAATATTATAAACTGTGTAAACATGTACAGAAGATCTTTTAACTTCTTCATGTTTTGAATATTTCTTATACTACGATTCAATTATCCTCCCGTTTCAATGATCTATTGAACCTTTGCCCGTATCAGCGGCACAAAATCATGGAAAAAAACCTGCGCTAATCTACCACACAGTTTGTGCCAAGAGGAGGTCCCTCCCGTCACCTATTTAAATGCTCCGAGGGCTTCAAATGGCCATGAAAATGGTTGAATAATTGAAGGCAAATATTGGCCAGCCTGTAGTCTACAGCCGGTCCTGAGTGCCAGGAAGTGGTGAGCGCCATGTGCTGAGTTTGTGCAGTCAGACTGCACTGTCAAATAAGCAATAATGTGTCCCCGGACTCCTGATTCATCTGACCACAGCAGACTACATGGTGGCAGACTATTGAGTGAGACATGCAAAGATCTCCGTTTCACTGAATGAGAGGAAATAAAAACAAGCTTCTTTGTTTCACCTTGAAATGTAAAGTCTTTTGAAAATAGAAAAAACACATTTATGCTGCCATTGAGCTTAATGTATGTACATCTTAATGGCTGCTCACACCTCTGATGTTGTTTATGCAGCAAATGAAAGGTTTTGGTAGCTTGCATTAAAATAAAATACATGAAAAATACTAAAGCTGTTTACTAGTCAAATTACAGCTTGTTAAGTTGTGTTGCATGCTCTGATCTGTTTATTGTTGAGGTGAAGACAACAGCAAATGAAAGAGCCCTTAGATCCAAAAGAAAAGGGAACACGGTGAAAGTGAGTTTTACATATAAAAGGAAAAGACCAAAAAGGGATTGGGAAATTTATTATGGGTTCCAAAACCTGAGGAATGACCCCTGGACCCCTATTTCAGATCGACCTGTGGTGAGATGAATTTTTTAAGACATAAATTACACCTAATGACGACACCATAAAAAAGAACAATAATGGAAAGCTATTCTGTATTTCATTATACTGTATTATTTGGTGCACCTGATACACGCAGGGCCTGTTTATGAGTCACCGTATTAGCAGATGCTCAGCCAAAGCATTTGCTTTGACCTTGCCATTCTCATTGGGGCATGAAATTACGGTGCTGGCACCTCGATATTACAGCTATAAATACTGTAAACTGCATATCTGGGCTACGTTTTCTATTGTCTTTCAACATAAACCTGATCGGTATTTATTTAAAAGGAAAACCCATTGCTCGTCAGGTTATTTACAGCTCTATTTTCACTGCCTCACATTCTCTGGGTATTTTTAAAGGGCAAACAGGCAGCGAGGCTCTTACATTAAATCCATTTCTCTGATTCTGGCACTTCTGGACTTTATGGGTCAACACATAGGCCGGACAGCCAATTATAAAAATTGCTTACTAAAATATTTTCGGTGCTAAAAGGTGAATGACTTCTTCACTGTCGTCCCAAGGCCTGAATTATGAAGTTGCCCTTGAGTGAAAATTACTTACATTTTGAATATCGTATTTAGAAAAAAAGAAGGCATGGCGGGGGTCATAAATAGATGGAGGTCAATGGGTTATTAAGAAGTAGTCAAGTGCAACTTCTCATGCGGTGCTGGAGAAGGAGATTCTACATGTCATTTGGTGAGGTACAACTGCTTGAAAATAGCATGCCCTAAATAATGACCACTCTCATAGAGTATTCATTTATGTATTAAAAAAGGGGACTCTGCTCTCATTTCCCTGCTTTATCGCCTTGTACTGATGACAAAGTAGGCAAGGCCTAGGCTAGGTGGCGCCGTGGAGTAATTTATAACCACATCAATCCCTTTACCTTCTATGCAGGCCTTGGTCATTGTCATTTTTGTCCGAGAGGTGAGTCACATAACCCCACTTACAAGCAGCATCCTATTAATATCTTGGATGATGAACCTTATCCTTACCCTTACCTTCAAACCAAGTATGGTAATAGACCAATAGCCTACCTGTGTTCCCTGTGACCCTCGATCACTGGCCCTCTAGTCAGGGTTAAATCTATTAGCATTATTTATTCAACTCAATAACAATTGGGACGGGATAAAAAAGAAATAATTCAAGCTATCATTTATGTCTCAGTGACAGAGAATGTATTGTGCCTGTAATGCATTTAATATTGTATTTACCTGCATGCAACATTGTCTGTGTACTCGCAGTGCTTTATTTTCCCATACAAACTGCACCTAGTTTGGTAATCTGGGAGAGGCTGAGTGATGTCAGTTTAGGGGCCACGGTCAAAGTGACATGTTGAAGGCTGGAAAATGTGGTTGACTTTGTCCTGGGAATTTGATTTTTTTTGGTAATTATGTGTGTAACTGCTAATTGTCTGGGCTTAATGGCGGTGCCAAAATGGGGCCCAACGCTCTTTAGTTGTTACATCTGTTAATTGTAGAGGACACGGATGGCACAATTCACTAGATGAGACTGGAGCACATTATAGTTCACTCAAACACAATAAAATTTACTTGATCTTGGCAAGGAACAAATAAAGCAAAATTGCCTCAAGATGGCTGCAAGACAGTTTAAACGCAACTCATTTCCCGACTCCTCTGCAAGAGAAAGAAAAAGACATCTGGGTTTGAATGAAGATTTATATTACATCTAAGTGACAAAGTTTCAATATTTCAGCCAGTTTATTCAACAAGGACTCGAGAAGGGCAGATAGAAATATTGGACTGCATAATTGCCAATTCATAACCTTAAATTGACAGTTGAAGGAAAACAGAAAATTATATATTTCAATGAATATTGAAACAAACCACACTATTAGGGTCTCTTTGGAAAAAAAGAGATGTAACTAGAGGGGCATCCTTCAGTGCAGATTAGGGCACAAATGCGCAGGAAAATAATATGCAGGAGCGAGATTATTGTGTAAAGATTCTGCAACATGCAATCAAAGTGGGCCCTATTTTCCCCTTCATCAGCTGTCCGGCGTAAGTACTGGCAGCAAGAGGAATCCAATTTAAAATCCACTCTACCGGGAGATGGTATTGTTTCATTTTATGTGTGCTTTGACATTTCTGGCTGTTAATATAGAGTAAAATGCAGAAGTATTTACATAAATATGACATTAAACTGTATTAGAAATTAAGACTGACATATTTGCTGTGGCGAGTGAAGGAGGAGGATGATTGAGTTTCTAGGTCAAAGGGTTGAGAGGACAATACATGCTGGTTACAAAAACGGGGAAACCGTGAGTACTGGCTTGGTGTAAATCAATGCCATAGTCTAATATGGCAGAAATGAGACAGATACAAAAAAGCAACTCAAAGATCATGATGCCTGATGTTCTCTTTGACTATCTTGTGCCAACTTATTTCATTTATTTTAGTCAACATAGAAACTTGATTTTGACACTTACGTTTTTACCTTAAAATTGTTGTTTTTTAAAAATTACACTCACAGTAAAATAATGATTATTACAGAAATGTCCAAGATGGAGCATGTCACAGCCTTTTTCCTGAAACAGTTTCCTGTAACTTAAGCATTTATAAACACGGCGTTTACAGTGTAATTCATGCTTTGAGACACTTTCCTGTAACAACTCAAGGAAGCTTTAAGTGTTTACAGGATTTGAAGGTTCACTGTTGTATGACTACACCTAAGTCCTATGAAAACGGCAGAGTGCTACTCAAACATACTTTGTGCTCAGGGTTTCATTGCTCTATTGTCTCTCATTCTATACCCCCTCTCTATCCATGAGATCAATGTCTTTATGCAAATCAAGGGTTCTTGTTTAGATCTACAGTGGAAAGGACTTTCCAAAATAAATCTGCATTAAAGCATCATACATATTTCATGGACTTGAAGTGCAGTAAGAGCAAGCCATTTTAGATAGCAGAGCTCCGCGAAGTTTAACACTAAGCAGAAAGTAAGAATAAAATGTGGCTTAGTATGACATCACTTCGTATTGATGAGGCCTTATTACATTTGAGATATCCAACAGTAGATTATGAACATGCCTTGGATGTCAATAATGAGACACAAAGACAAAGAAATTTCAAAAGATATCAAGAGTCATTAGAGCCACATGAGATGTGTGTATAGCAGCAGGCAACCATGGATTTGGTTTCAGGTTACCTTCTCCTGTCATGGAGCTTTTAGGCTCACTTTTCACTGTTTGACCACTCTAATGCTGGAGGCAGTGTCCCCCAGCAGGGCAGAGGTACAGCCCCCAAAGTACAGAAATGTTTTGTGAAGAAATGAAATAAAAAATATTTTTCACAAAGACCTTATCTAAGAGAAAAGCCATACTCTCTATGTACATGCTCTGTGTACATATTGTCATTGATCAGCCATAGACTGACAGTGAGAAACACATGGCACAACACTGCACATTTCCACCGCCGCTTTATATTGAACCGACTTAAATGAGTTCAGAGTAATAAAGCTTTTTGCAGGTTTATTGCACAAACAATGTGTCAGAAATAATCTCAATGAATTGCAAAGAAAACTGAAGAGCCAGCAAACATTTCCACCATCCCTGCTTAGAAAACCTCCCTGTGTCATGCTTCAAATTTACGATAACAGTTAAATTAAGTAAAAGGGTTAAAATGCTGGAAGGCAATATTGATAATTCCATTGAAAATGCGGGAGGGAGTTTGTCAATATTAATTTTCCTGAACCCAAAGGAGCATCCCAACTGGTGTGTCATTTATTCACGGGGTCTGAATCATGCACTCTGAAGCTAAATCGACCCCTGTTAGAACCCCAGGGCAAAGAGCTACGGCCACAACCTTTGACCCTTATAGACTAATCTTACCAAAAAAAAGACATGGTGTGTGCATCCCCTGACTAACCGCATTTTTTAAACACATACATATGGATTACAATGTTAATCCTATATTCTGACAGATATATATTGTATTTTTCAAGGCTTCCAGCATTGCTTTCAACATAAATCAAGAACAAATCAAATGTCTCACCTTTTTTTGTTAAGAAGGCTTTTCTAGTGGCCAAGGGACTCTGACGTACTTTTGGGTTCTGGAGAAATTTGACAGCGGTGGTAATCTGTGAAGAGAGACAAATGTGATTAAATTCCTCACAGTGAGATAATGTGAGATGAAGGAGATATGGTCTGCAGGATAGTGATGCTTTCAACGGGACACACAACAGTCTAGACCTTCTTTAAGAAAAAGGTTCGTTATAAATCCAGACAAAAAAACTTAAATGGATATAATTTGATAGTTGCTTCTAAGCCCCCACACCCAGCAGAGAGTAGAAAGACCACCTGACCACTTTCCAGCTAAATGTGGGGAATGACCAAATCAGCAGTTATAAAATTAGCCCATCAAGAGTGCTGGTCAAATGGAGTATGGAGCTTAATTTGCTATTACCCTCTTAAAGACAAACTTCCATTCTTAAGTGCGCAGTGGAAGAAAATCTATACTTAATGCAGAGGTGATCATTTGTATCTAATAACTTGAGAATCCTAGGCTGAAAACTTCTGTAATTCTTCCAGTTAAAATCCTGCCATGATCAAATCACCCAGCCTGAATGTTGTAATGACGTGAAACGTTAATGCACTAGAACGTTAAATAGCATCAGAACATCAGTAGTTTTAAGTGCACTGCGTTCATCGATTCTATTATGTTTTCCTTCGAGATGCACCTTAATTTTCCACCCCAGTATGCATTTCCAAGAATTGGAGTGAGAAAAAAATCTTCCTCAAATGGCATTAAAACATAAATTTGAAGTGGGCGCCGTGAAGTGGCGCCTCCTAAAATAGATAAATATGTAAGAACACAGAGAAAGGGGAAACACACTGGAGGGGAGGTTTAGATGACTTATTATCGCACCTGTGGTCCCCGTGATTCAATTGTAAAAGTCATCCCTCTAATAGGTTGAAAGGTTTTGATTACTCTTCTTTTCTCTTAGTGTTGAAAGATACAAAGTGATTGAGCGCCCTGCCAGTGGTAATTCGTTTTGGGTAATGCATTGCATATACTATGAATCGGTTTAAATCCAAAAGAATTGCAGTTTAAACTTGTCCAAAGGTGTGGCAGAGAGGCTGCATAAAGAGCTGGATTTCTGTGACAAACACACAGTACAGTAGAATATCATGGCACAGGCAACTTTAGGGAACAAATAAAAACATATTTAACTTGTCTTTAGAGCACTATGAATACACTCATTGAGAAATAAAATGAAATTTAGTAGTTTTTGAGTCAAAAACGTTTTACTGCAATTAGGTACAAACATGAAAATAATGATGCACAATCCATACATTTACTCTTGAATTATACTTTTTTTGTAGCTCTACTTTAAGATAAACACAGTAATGAAACTTCAATGTCAATTTTATCAAAACATGCCAGATTCCTCCCACGAGATCCTGGCACAATTTATTTAGACACTAATCTACCATTTCACTGTGACACCACCGTGACCTTGGTGTACATATGGGTTACGCAAGGGGTATGGAATTTCCTGCATCTCTATATGCTGAGGGCTTATTAAAGTCACTCACCCGGAACCTTCATTGTGACAAGCAGATTAAACCATTTGCATGGTGAACCCCCAACTGATGTTCTGGGCCAAAAGATACAGTCAAAACACAGAGAAAATATCCCTTTGATAACGAGACAAAATCATCCTGCTCTTGGCAAAGCTCTTACTGCTCAAGTTAAGTGAGCCAATGAGAGTACTTGTGGTAGAGGCAGAAACCAGAGATAATAAACACACTGAAATCTAATATTCTAATATTTATTCCAGTAAATAACGGAGGCCCTGTGAGAGGTAATGACCTAATAGAGGAAGAATATGCTGAGTGAGCAAACCTTGTTTACGTACTCCTAAAATTTCAATAGCAAAATATTGACAGGGAAATGGTGTCAATGTTAATAGGCATAAGTATGACATCTTAGTAAGGACCGCAGCTTGCTCAGCGGCAAACTAATGAGGCAAATGTCCATTTGGTTAAATTTGTAGTGGAAGGATCTTCAGGGAGAGGAAAAGTGCACTTCTTAGCAGATGACATAGATGCTTTGCACAAGTTCCACCCAGACATCTCAATCAATTATAACCACATTGCACAGATTTCAGTCTTGTCTTGTTATTGACTTATGGATCATCCCAGTTATAGTGTTGGGTAGCACACAACTGGGCTTTTAGAGGGTTAAGATGGATGGAAATGTATGCACATTTGGATTGGAAGTGTAAATTACCAAAATAAAATGTCGGTGAATTTCCTTCATTTTTGGAAAACTATAGGAAAATATTTTGGTGAAATCAATGTTGGCTCTTTTGTAAAGCTTCTTGTAAAGCTTTGACTGCTAATGCACCAAAGTGCTCCATATTAACAGCAATAATCTTTACAAACCAGATAACCAATAAAGTGTCAGGTAAAGCCGAAAAAGAGGCGAAAACTCAATCATAGGAAGAGATAACATTAACCAACACACTTAAAGAGAGTGAAGTTGATGAACAGACAAGATTACAGCAATGTTATTGAGTTTGAATTGGACAAGACTTTGCGCTGCACTTGTCTGAAAATTACAATTGTGATACGTTGAATTGTGAGAAATGAGAATAAAAACCAATTATGTTCGAACCACATGGTTGGACGCCTGAGGGAATCCATGTAACCAGTTGTATATTTTTGCTCTAACTAGTGAGAGCACTTAACTATTATATACAGTGAGGCCTGCAGATATACTGCAGGTGCGCATTATGGGGGTTTCAGAAGTACTTGGAAAATTCATAATTTATATACTGAAACAGTAACAAGCTGTATGCTGTATGATTGTTTTCGGCTGGTTTCAGTATTGGAAGTTACAGTTAGTTTCAGTATTTGAAATTAACTAGAGAAAATCATCGTAAAACAACAAATGTAAAGATGCAACAGAATAAATGGTTTAAAACTTTTGAAAAGGCTATAGGATCAGAAAGCAGTGGTTGAAACTGTGGCTTTCCTTCCTAAGAGGTTCGCTGCATGTTGTTTGACATTTTAGATTACATATACTTCACGTTTTTAAATCTCAGAGCTCATCTAAACTTCTATCCAAGTGTCATTGTATAATGAAACAAAACACTGCGTTGAGGCGATTTAAAAGTAGAAAGTAGTCACAGATTTTCTTTTACAGAAAAATAAATTCCCATGCACTTAAAAACAACTTCATCTATTCCACAAAAAAGGTATATGTAACAATGAAGAGATTCAGAGATCATGATGGAACTAGATGTTTGGTGGGGGGGTTCAAGGGAGGGGCTAAGAGGAAATCATTAGCAAGTATAGGATTCAGTCTCAGTGTGAATCAATTCATTCCAAATTGCCCCGGCCTGTACATTTGTGGAGAAGTGCCCCTGATATAATAACAGACTGATAGACATGAACAAAAATTGTGTTAGGCTGGTCTCAAGTTTCCCCCCCCAAACACACGTTTGGAGGACCAAAAGTGAGAGAAAGTGAGAGACGGGGAAAAATGAAGCTCTATATTAATTTGGTGCTTTCATGGATGATCTGCTATCAGTGGCAGCTGTCTTAAATGACTTAACCCAATACCTTTCTGATACCAGAGCTCTACCAGGAAGGAATGAAGCTTTAATGCAATTATTGTGTTTCCTTTAATCGCCTGACTGCTTGATGTGGCCAGCAGTGCTTTTTAATCTTTTGAAAGAGCAGCTTTAAATGCCCTTCTAATTGTGACATCTTTCCCGCCTTGATGTGACCTTTAGTGGAGGAAGTAGGGCCTCATGGGAGCAGCAATAGGGAATTATTGACCCTGAGAGACATCAGGAAGTGAGGTGCAGACCCGACCACATCCACTCTCACTCAGACCCTGCAGGAGCTTCAACGGCTCTGCTGGAGCTGAACCATTCTGACAATGACTGTACAAAAGGAACTTGTCGGGTCTTTGTGTCTCTTTTGGGCAGTGCTTTTCAGAGAAGCTACACAGTGAGCAAAAAAAAACATTACTGAAACTCAATATCAGTTAAATCAGATAAAAGAAGAGTACGGGTGAAAAATTTCCCTTAAACGAACTAGTAACAAATCTACCTTTACTTTAGTTATAAAAAGGACCAGTGAGTGGAGAATAAATAGAGCGGTTTTGGTTTTGTGTGTCTTATTCTCTCCTCTGTGGGTAATCCATTTTTATCGAATGGTATGAAATTTGAAAGATCAGAGTCAACATAGATGAAAAAGGGTCATGGAAAACTTCATTGACATTTGCTTTGCAAAGGTTTAAAAATAACATACAGCGCTGTATCAGTGTCAGTTTTAGAGCCATGGGCAAGGCTACAAACATGACATCAAAAGCACATTATGCAAGTTTTGTAAAGGGGGGGGTTGGTGGACGGAAATCGAGCTTTTTTCAAGTCCATTGCATGTACAGACTAAACTTTCCATTCAGCAGCATTTCCCTATCAGAACTCTGTGATCACAAACACGGAAAAGTTGAGTCGGTTCAGCGGTAATAAACACTTGGGGCTAAAGTACATTTGATCCAGCGAGGACACCATCAAATTGTAAAAACTGTGCAGAGTACAAATACAAGCAGATAATACAGCCTTTGAGGTCATAGTAAGGCTGTCAAGGAAACAAATTGTTTTCCTAGTAGGTAGTTTTACTAGGGTGTAAAATTATATTTTAAAACTGTAAACTGTATTTTAAGATTCATTATGTCGCGTATGAAAGATGTTACCATGTGATTACTTCACTTCCTGTTCTTTGTACATTTAAGTTATGATATGTCTAAAAACTGGGGTCAACAAGTGTGTTTTGTCTTCAAAGGTTTGAGTTTAAAAAATAATAATTCAGCCTATTTCAAGGTCTAAATGAACAAGATTGAAACAATGACAATGTACTGCAGTATTGAGAAACAGTAGTTGGTGCTCACAGTCTTTTTTAAATCAGATGAATCAAAGTGAAGCATTTCTTATATTCTTGTGAGACCTAAACCTGCATAGAAACAAGTGGCATCCAGCCAATTCAAAACTATCTAGCGGGGTCTGACGTTTCTTAATGTGTAACTGTCAGTCGTGCTGCCTGGGGTTGCCCTTGCTAAACTAGCGAGACAGATGACTGTTTAGATAAGGACGTCCCCAGCGGGGCCCTGAGAGCCCCGATGACTAAAGAGCAGCGACTCCGTCAGTGACACCTCACTTTCACCCACTTCGGACACAAATACTTATATAGCCCACAAATTCCTTTTAATTCAGGTAAAAGGCCCAAACCATGAGTCTGGAGCTGCTCTGAGAGATGAGGGTCATCAGAGATTAACCCATGGCACTTTAGCAGTGGGGGTGCAAGAGGGGAGTCGCAGCGGAGCACAACAAACTACTTAGCCACCACAAAACATTCCAGCCCCTTCTCAGCTGCAATCCAGTAATGGATACTTCCTCAGCTCCTCGATTGGTCAAAATGTTTTCATACAATAATTTAATTCAGAAACACATTTACAAAGCAGGAGTAATCAATTTTAATTAGTTGATTTTTTTTTCATTCGCATAAAATGTAATGTACTGCCATCGATCTCCTTTGTTCTTTAATGCAGTGCCTCTTTCCTGTAATACGAAGCTTTTCTTTTTCTTTTTTCTTTTCTTTTACAGTCAATGATGACATTCTGTGACAAGCAGTGCTCTTCAATATAGACGATGAGCTTTACTTAACACAAGAGTGCTCACAATGCAACTTTAAAGCAGGGGGAAGTGCTAAATTATGTGGTTGTACTTTTTGAAATGTGCAACGTGTGAAAAGTTTTGTAAAAAATGAAACTCAATCATATGATTTTTTTTTTAAATACAATAAAGCTATACAACTGAGTATAAACTCTGGTTACCAATATTTTATTGCTATCATAAAAAAAATGTAAATCAAAAATTACATATTTGTTATTATTACCTTAAAATAATTGTGTAAAGTTTTTTTTAATTGAACAAAAACTGAAGTGGGGAAAAGATTAAAAGTCTTAAAATGAGACATTACACATATTAAAAAACGTGGTCATCATTGCTTGCTCTCTTGAATTTCATAAAAACATCATTTTAGTACATATACTATCTGAAAATCTTTTTAAAAAGAAACATAATGCTCGGAGATAAATAAAAACTATTCAAACAATTACATTTGGAATTATAAGTTTTTTGCCAGAAACTGATCTGCAGTAGTCATCTAAAAGTTATTTTGTGAACATAAATTAGAGAAGCAACCGGCTTCAGTCACATAAACAAAGGCTTAACTTAAAAACTGCCACCGCTCTATTTGTTGTCCTTCATATCATCAAGGCCCGCCAGCCTTTCACAATCAATTAGTTGATTGAGGCAAAACGCAAGCGGCACCAGCAGCAAACAACGTGAAGCTTGTGTCCAAGCGACACACCACAGAAGTTGTGTAGTGGTGTCAGAAGAAGAGCTGCCTCCGTCACGAGCAACTTACAGTGACAAGCCTATCCTCCTCTGTTGATCCAAACTGCTCCTCTCACTGGGAAGACACCAGCCCAGTGACACACACACCCTGCGACACACACACACACAGCGAGGCAACTTGAAGTGAACTTCTGCGATGGGCAAATAATGCAGGGAGCTCGGGTGAAGATGCAGAGAGTTGGCATCAGTTTTGTGTGCAGTCCTTTCCGCCTGCCAAATAGACTAATAAAACTAGAATAGAGAGGGCAGCGACAATAGGGAGAGAGGTGTCCTTTTATTGATCAAATGATTCCTTCTTGGGTACACTGTGCCACCAAATGAGAGTCTGCTCACAGAGACAACCAGGCAGTTTGTGACATTCCAGTGACATTATAATCGCGCGTCA
This sequence comes from Gymnodraco acuticeps, assembly GCF_902827175.1. NCBI lineage: Eukaryota > Metazoa > Chordata > Actinopteri > Perciformes > Bathydraconidae > Gymnodraco > Gymnodraco acuticeps. Next base: position 4,963,391 of record NW_022992351.1, read on the forward strand.
ACCCATTTCCAGTCAATAGGCCGAATGCACTAATTGTACGTCTTGGATCAACAATTTCATGGTCTTCAAAGGGGGCAGGAATTGATGGCATGACCCTCCACACGGGGTGAGACCCCTCCATCCTCAGCGAGTGCCACAGCGAGAAGGAGAGGAGAAGGATGGTGTTAAGAGAGAGGCATCAAGCCAGGAGCGCAGCCAGAGAAGATTAACATCGCCATCTACTGGTCAGGGGTGGTAGAGGTGGAGTCAGAGGGGGGAGAAAAGCCTGGCAGTTCAACCTTGCGGCCTGTCTTTCACTGAGACCTGTCAGAAACATTTAGACACACTTGCCAAGACAATGGGCCACACATCTACAGAGGCAGATACGTCATCCTGAAATCACCATCAAATGAGGGAGGAAACTTAGGGCAGCAGGACTTCGCTTGGTTTTGGAGAAGGAAGAGTCTGTTCCTGATCACACTAGGGTGACAAAGACAAATGTTGGCTAATTCTGCTTTTCTGGAGGCTTCCAGCTGCCAGTAACAATCTAACCTCGAGCGTAGGATAAGCATAAAAAGATTGCGGTGCTGAGAGCGTCAGAAAATAACACTCATCAGGGTCGCAGAAGTAGCAGGGCTCTTTCTTCACATTTAACCCGATACCAGAGAGGATACAAACACGACAGCTCGTCAGATCAAATAATAATTCTTCATTTCAACCTTTCTGAGCCAGGGAGGCTGCACACTAGAGATTTCATTGGCTATAAAATGTCATAAAGCGACAAAAGCATGTGTGACATTTGGTTTATGCCACACCTAAACATTATCCACCTCTTCTGAGAAGTTCAGACAGAATTTTCAGGTTTTGCAACATGTTTGCCAGATTGTTAAGAACTTTATGTGACGTATAAATTATATAATTTAAAACTACTCCCTAACAACTCCAACCTTTTGCCTTAAATCACAGATGTCACACAATGTTTGTGCATTTATGATCTTTCTGTAGATCTCAGATTAGTAGTCTTTTAAACATAGTTGATCGCTCTCCCATAAAAGGTGTCTATATTGTACAGGAATCTTAAAAAAAACAAGCTTCCCTCTACTTTAAAAGTAGGTCTATCAAAATAGAAAGATTTAATCAGCATCAAAACAGCAGATAAAAGACGCAGGAGAAAAAAAAATCAGAAAGGAATGCTGCACAGCACCCATACTTTTTGTGACTACGTGACAGTCACAGGCAGTGGTCAAGTTTGACTCTTTATCTTGGTTGATAAAGGTTGATTGGAGTGTTGCGCTGAGAAACAGAGAATTGAGCATCTGAACTCAACTCACGTGGTGACGGGGGAAAATACATGTTTTACCGGGCTCCTCCAAAAGAAAGAGGAGTGGAGAGAACCCACAGTGAACCACTATAATGTCACACAGGGTGGCGTGTTACAGCAAAGGGGCTGAGTTGGCAAGCAGCTCAGCAGCAGACGCGCACCTGTTCTGACATTTTCTGTCGACCTTGACACAGAAAACACATGACAATGCCACTCTGTGCATTTCACAAGTACAGGCTGTCGAAGCCCTTCCCCTTTTCTTGTCCCCAACCTAAAACTACTTTCCAGGCAGCATGGAAGAAAAGCATGACGTAGAGCAAGGGACAACCAGCACTAAAGTCAAATACTGATAGTAAATATCAGTGAAAACAGTGAGGGAGGTTATACACAAAATCTGATACAAAGTCATTTTTGAGGAAGACCAGAGAAGTGTTCTGCTTCCAGAGGGTCGCAGGCCACCAATAACTCCCTTAAAATTCAAAATTCGACAGTAAACACGATCTGAAAAGGGACACAAAGGCCTCAGCCTTTCTTCTTTTTAGTCAGGTTCTATCATCTCATTCTCACCCTTTCTTTTGAAGTTCATGACAGAGCTACAATGCATTCATCCAGCTACTATTTTAATCAAAGAGAAAGCAAAGTAGTACTGCCAGGAGAGCCGCACAGGAAAACAAATGCAATCTTCCTGTTAATCACTGCATTAACAAGAAGTCGACAGACTTGACGCACTTGCCAGGGAGGGGGAGCCAGTCCAGGTGTTGGATAATTGTCAGTTGTGCAAGTGGCTTTGGTTGCTTTTTTACTGTGCCAGCCTCTGTTTCACTGCTGGTCTACACTTGTGCCCCACCTTAATGATAGCTTTTAAAAGTCCTCTTTCTACTGAAGGCTGCATACAGACACTAAGAAGTCTTGGCAAGTGTTTCTCCATGCTGACTGCAGTGGACTATGTATGAAGGATTAGACGTCCTGCTGCATTCAGTGCAGCTCTATTTTAAAGTATGAGGAGTGTCTTATTTAAATGAAAGGCCAAAAACCACTTTAAAAAACACATACAGGCTTCGTAACCCTTTATGGAAAACAAGTCCATATATCCTCTTCCTGGCAAACAACCATATATTAGAAACGTCACAGTAGCCCGGAAAAAAACAACTTGCCAAGACAGCAACTTGTCAGAAATGATTCACGTGTTTCTTTGATTCTTAAAAAAAAATCCTTCATCTGTAGGTGAGGAGAACGTAATTCTGAAAGGATATGAATTACAGGCGAGGCTCAACTTTTCATTATAAAAACACTGGAAACTTTACCGTTCACTGTCAACGCACAAACACATCACACATCTCAAGTTAGGCTAATTAGAGTGCTACATTTTCACTTAAGTGCTCTTATTTTTGCAGGTTTTAAGATAATTTATCTCAGTTTCTGTATTCTGTCACTTTCATTTTAGCCTGAAGAGTAGCCCACTATCTCTTTTTTTCAGATTCCCCAGATAAAGCCACAATCTCAGGGCGCCACACACAGAGAAACTCCGAAATCCTATTAGCATTTTGCTTTCATTATTTTTAATCAAACCCAGAAAACTGACACATATTAATTAATATCCATTACCAGTTTTTTTTTGCCTCTCTCCCAGAGAAGACGTTGGGGGGGAATAGAAGCAATTAACTTAACAAAATAATCAAAAAAATGGTTTCAGAAATCCCTGATAAATGTCATGTGAGGTCCCGTCTAAATGTAAGAAGTGCAATACATTCTTGCTGTCATATTCCATTAAACTGCTATTACAGTCTTGATAGAACTATTAGTCACTACATTATTAATAACATTAATGTATTTACATTTTTGGGGTACAAGCCTGCTTTCATGCAATAATTTATGAACCAGACTTCAGATATGTTATAAGGCTCCACATCTAGGCTCTTTTGTGTTTATTATTGATTGTGAAAACAGTCAAAATTCCAAGCCATATCCCCCTCTGCCCTTCCCCCCACCCTCTTAATGTATTGGAGTGGGCTGTTTACATTAAAGGACTGGAATAAGTGCATTTACATCTGAAGCATAACTTCATAATTTACATTCCAACATTTATTAGAGGTGACAAACGAGCATTTGGTCCACTCGTGCTTTTCCACAATGCAGCACTCATTCAATCCATATAAATTACAGCTGGGCTAGGGAGTGCAAGAGCAAATTATTTTATTATATTTATGCATGTATGACTCTATAGGGGGTTACTAAGACAAACAGGGAATTACTTGATTAGGCCAACTATGGTTAACAAAGAAAGAAATATGAGACTGCAGGTTAGGCCAATCAAATGTCAGCATTATTTAAATTGTTGGCCTCAATTCAAAAATGTAAAATACACAGATCTTATTGTAAAAGCTTAAGATCAATAAGACTGTTGTATCTATAAAACGGGTAAACTGCAGACTCCGTTGTTGACTTCACTTAACAGTACACAACTGTGTATTTTATACCGTATAAAGGGCTCTTTTATGTATTGCAGTCCCAATAGCTTTCGCTGAGCTAGAACTAATATTATTCAATTAAAAGAAACTTGCCTAAAAGGCAGTATTATATTACATAATTAGACAGAGCAGCATTTTCAGAAGTGTAGTTACAAATGCGCTGAGGGGATCCCAGCATTTGAACAAATATCTGGCGCTGTAGGGGAGCTTGCCGACAAATTAACAGCTAATAACTTACTGGGAAGCCAGATAAAGAGAGAAAAAAATGTTCCCCAAAGTGTCAATTACAAACAATTTTCCTCTGATTTCCCACACTTGTGATCGTATGATGTGCTCAAAAGCATTTTGAATATTGAGCCAAAATTGCATCGTTGTTCATTTATTTATCTTCTTTTCTTTTTTTCTTTTTTTGTACACACTGGATTCATTCACAGAGAATGAATTCAGCAGCGGCAGCAGGATAGTTTAGGATAGCTCTGAAAGCGTAGGCGTATGGCTCCCTCATGAGAGCACTTGCTGGTCAGAGAGGAGACAGACGGACGGGCGCAGGAACAGGGGGAAATGAAGGGGGATTCAATCAAATTCATGTTCATTAAAATCAGAGGACATCACAAAAATTAGAAAGATGCTGACAAATCAAAGGGTCTCAGTACCTGAATTACCATAGTCATTTACTTATTAAAGCCAGGATGCTTCCTGTCAATCAAGAGCCATCACATTCTCCATTTGCGGCGGAAAGCCAGCGTAATTGCTTCTCATACTAATCAACACAACTTGTGTAATTATGCCTTGAAAGTGACATTGGAGGCTGAGAGCGATGTGAGCAGTCTTGACAGCGGAGACATCTCAGATTCATCGGGAGATTTCCAGCCTCGCTGCGAGGAGACAAGCCACTCTCAGACCAAGTTACTCACTCGAGCAGTTTACAACCATAAACACAAAGAAAAGACGATAAATCAAGCTGAAGTAATTACAAAGCAGAATACAGTGTATAAAGGAAGCTCGGCTCAATAAGGCCACTTTCCCAAGTATATTGAGGCAAAATGACTACGCTGTAATTAAAACTGCTGTCGTATTTCTATCATTTCTTAAGTAAACATATTATGACAGTTCACTAAATTGTGGGAGAATAGGAAATTACAGCTCTGTTACCATGCTGTTTACATTAATGTACTCGCTGAGCCGAAAACCCTACAAATAAAACCCTAAGCATTCATTAAAGTTGATTGAATTCTGCTTAATCACAGACTTTACATGTGTCTTCAGAATGAACTTTGGGTAAAACTAGCTTCAACATTCCTTCAGGCATAGGAAAACTATCCAAACCATATTCCCAGGCTGCATCTGTCACCAGTCACACTGCGGCCCAGCCAGGAAGGTCAGAGCGAGGTCAAATTACTGGAACAAATCAAGAGCCACGACATGAGACTCTATCTACATAAAATATGCATATTATTGACATACAGTGACAACAGATTCTTCTTTATATACTGTGAACTTTACAGTGAATTAAGGATTTTCAATGCTCTCATCAAAATCCAAAGATAAAGATGCTGCATTGTCGGGGTTTGACGACGCAGATCTAGTCCGGCTCAGCACATAAGGCAGAGACCACAAAAAAAAAAATGGGCTCTGTGCTCATCTCTTTCAAAGAGGTGGGAGGAACCATCGGAAAAAAGTCACCAACATCAAAAAGAACTCTGGCATGCTATGAGTAGAATAATGATTTAATCTGCAAACAGAAATAAAGATGAGAGATTTATGGCTCGTAAAAAGTTCAAACAGAAAAAAACAAAAATGTGTCATTCCTCACTTATGACCTCCAAACTTTGGCACATGTTGAAGACAAAGTAAAGAAATGCCCTTTTGTGGCCAAATGTGAGAAAAACAAGAACGGTTACAGATATAGAAAACAGAGGCTTTTACAGGAAAAGCCTGTGTGATTCAGCCTCTGCGTTCAACTCTAATGAGTCAAAAAGCATGACCTGCACTTAAACAAGAAGTCACAGCCAGAAGCTGTAAACTCATTTTCCCCATCCGAGCCAGCAACGTCGGCAGGACCTGGAAGATGTGCTCCGAGCATGCACGATAAATCTGACGTGAAATCATAATCATAAAAGCAATTAGCTGACCCTGCGCCACTCGTCCTTGGACATGACAGTGAGAATTCATACAGAGTCCTCTAAGGAGGCTGGCTGCCGGGTTGGGCGAGGAGGGGGAAAAGTGCAACACAGCAACAATAAAACAGAGGGCCCTTCTTGTATCATTAACCACCGAAACAAACAGCGCATGATGCACGATGAGTGTTGCGCTGAGAAACAGAGAATTGAGCTTTTCAAAGATAAAAACTTCGACCGCTGAAACAAACTGTGGTGGGCAGATGTTTCACATGTAAACCTATGGGCATGGGAAATTAAACACAATGATGTCATGGCATAATCATTTGTAGTGTTCCGTTTGTAGATCAGAAAGAGTTTACTTATTTCAAATGAAACACAAGAGCATGAATATTAATGTCCCACACGCCTTTGTTCTGTGCTTCTGCAGAACATGCAGCATGTTTAGAGTCACATGTGACAGGATACTAAATCTATTGACTGCGCGATGGCAGGTGATCAGATTTATTCGACTTTTCCCTTTCAAGGAGTGTGTTAGAATCTGAAAAATCTCTCTTCTCACACTCTCACAAGCACACACACACACATCATTTCTCGCCATCACTTCCCACCGAGTAATTACAGCAAGGCCGAACTAGTGGCTGCCACCTAGTGACCGTCTTCTCCAATAATCATGAAATATCTCTATGGCTCGCGCCCCCACTCGGACCATAACTCTCCTTTACTGCAGACAGCTCCAATAAAGGATTACAATTACAATTAAAGTAATGAGCAAAGAGGAAAAAAGGAAAATCTCAGAGAAGGTTCCCTTGACTAACTAAATGGTAGCCTAGTTTCTTGACAGAATGGAGTTACCATATCAGACTCATTACCGGCACCCATTTCTTATTCTGCCCTAATAATTTATTTGGGGCGTGTTGAAACCTGGAGTCCTCAAACATTTAAATAATGGTTTCGAAAGTGATTAATGTGAAATGAATTGAAATATGAATGCTCCAATAAGAGATTAACTTCTTGTTATTTTTGCTTTATGGTGGTGAGGATGTAAAAAAGCGGAAATCACTTACTGTAAAACATATTATCTTTTCTTTTCTAGAAGATTGTGCAAGTCATATAATCCAGAGAATAAAAAACAAACATGCAGAGGAAACATATTTCAACAAGCCCATGGGGGAAGCCATTGTTAGAAAAAAAGTACTGAGTCAAGACCCGAGAGTAACCTCTTGACTTCCTGGTATCAACGCTGTGTTACAGTTGTGCTACACCCACGCATAAGTGAAGTTTTAAAAAATCTCTTTTTAGCGCCAACATATGAGGAACATCTGTCTTCCTGCGACTCATGGGGCTCAGCTGAAGAGTCGTCAGGGGGAGCGGGGTGAAATGAGGAGAAAAAGAGCCGGAGAAAGACAACAGGGGACGACATCAGCGGCAATACCTTCACGTCGCTGGCTGAAACCATTTCTGTTGGCCCGTCCTCTGCTAACCTGCCAGGTCCCCCACAACTCCTGCACTTAAAACACTGTTCTTTTTTCTCCCTCTATAGTGTGATGGCTATTGCAGAGGGGCTACGGAAATTTGGAGACTGCTGAGCCAAAACAGATCACTTCAAAGCGGCTTATTTAACGCTTGCTAAATTTTTCATCACAGTCGCTTAATATCCTGGGGAAGGGGAGCTTTTGAAGTTGCTGTGAGACCGGGGATGTTCTTCTTACAATTATTTTCCCCCTCCCATTACCACCGTCCCTCTGTTGTACTCAAACCCCTAAACCTAAATACAAACACACTCAGTTAACAGAGGTGCCAAGATGGTACGGATGCAACCCCTGCACAAGTAAACCACATGCTTGCATACGCACACACAAACGCATTTCTTTTCATTTGGGTAATTTTTCAACATGTTGAGAGTAAAGGACAGGTCTCATTCTAAAAGTTTAAAGAATAAGAATAATATTTGGTGAAATGGTCTACACTCCTGTAGATCAGCTGCACATCCACACACATTTTCATACACACAAAAGTTTCTCTTTTTGTTGGGCGTGTTTACAAACTGACTAGGGTCTGATTATTTGCTCCTTCTTTTCTTTATCATATAGAATAGTAAACCAACAAATCTTTGGTTTTTAGACAGTCAGACCAAATAAATAATTTTAAATTATGAAGTGTTTTTTTATATTTTATAGACAAGATTATGCAAGAAAATAATAATAATCAGATGAATAGATAATTAAATAATTTTGTATCTATAACAAAAATATTTTCTCCACGATACGAGCGTCTCTATGAATGTTCTTATTCTTTACTTTATTTTTTATTTAAACTACAATTTCGAAAGAAACAAGTGTGGATATACTGTATAGCCGTTATTCATTCTTCATTTCCCTAATAGCAGACACATTTGTGAAAAAAAGACTAAATGTAATTTTGAATGCAGCTTTTATAATGAAGAAAATACAACATAAAATACAATATCTAGTCTCATATTACAATATTCTCTTATGATACTGGATAATATGTTGACGTATTTCGTTGTTTCAGAGCTAGCCCTGTTCTCTTTTCATGTGATCAAAGGGATTTGTAGACATATAATTATTGTTGTGATGCGTTTGGGTGGATATGAAGGCAGTGAGGACTGAGTGATCGGAGGAGACGAGGAGTGAGCGCAGGGTGTCACTGCAGGGAGAGAGCACAAAGACCAGGGAGACACCGGCGAGAGACTGGAAGGGGAAATGGCCATGGCAGCAGCGAGGGGAAGGTGTGGGGGGGGGGTTATAGATGTAGCAAGCCGGGGTGAGAGCGAGCAAAGAGCAGCGCCAGAGGCAACAGCAGCGGCTGGCAGCCACTGGTATACCAGTCAACCATGATGGAACACACACTCCAACAGTCCCTCGCTCCCTTTTGTCTCTCTATAACTGCAGGTCCGGGCCTCCCCCTCTGGCCCGGGTGGGGGCAAAGGCTGTGGCACCAGCCCCTGAGCTAAGGCCCCCTTTTGCCACAGAGGAGCGCCCACACTGTGTGCCAGGGCCTGCTGATCTGGGCGAGGTGAGTCAGAACCTGTTAACATGACTGGTGTCCCCAGCCTGACACACTGGCTTGCTTGACATGCACATGTGCACATAAATGTTCTACAAACGTGTGTGTGTGTGTGTGTGTGTGTGTGTGTGTGTGTGTGTGTGTGTGTGTGTGTGTGTGTGTGCTCTCTCTCTCCCCCCCTCTCTGCCCTACCAACCCTGCCAGCACTCCCTTTCCTCTCATCCAGATAAAATCCTTTCAGACATAAATTTCAATTATTCACCTCATCCAAATAATGCCATGTGACAAGAATTATCCCTACTGTAATAATCCACTTAACTGGGAAAGAGCAGCTCATCAAAAAAGAGAAAGGCGAAAAGGGCTTGGAAGTGAGGGTGGTGGTGGTGCGGGGAGACTTGTCAACCAGTCTCGAATCAGGACCCTCATAACAAGAATTTCTTCCCTTTTTGAGGAGGCAGTCTCGAAGCGCACTGGGATGATGAAATTGAAGTAAATTGAAAGAAAGCCTCGGAGAATGCTCCCACAATCAATAACCCCAGGATTAAATTAGCCTTGGCATGAAGGGATGATGGGGGGAGGATGAAGAGTGAATGGTGGTGAATGACATTGAGACATGTAGACTGAACAATGCAGCACTCCTGTAACCTGGATGCTGTGTCCATACAAGGACAGTGAATGCACCTGTGATGTATTCCATCCCACTTAGCGATAAGACAGTCCCGGCTATAATCATTGTCATCACTTGATGCGAGCAACGTGTAATGAACACTTCCATTCACACATTACGGAGAAATGTATTTACAACTTAGGGAACTTATGAAGAGTCGAGAGAGCCTGAGTTAAAGGGGGGACAAATATCATGTGAATATTTCTTATAGCTGAATATTAATATGACTATTATTACTACTGTAATGCAGCAATTGAGCAATATTTACAGAAAGTGGGATGCAAGGAAATTAAAATATTATTATACTGCAGTCTACATCTTTAAGAATGAATTGACTAACATTCTATGAATCTGTTTTTGAGGCTACTATACAAAGTCTATAGTTGATTTTTTTTTTTCTTCTTTATATTGGTGACCTAGAGACAATTGAAAAAATTGGATCCAACTGTGGCTGATTACCCACTCTTGAAACAATGGGCTAAAAATGAAATAGATATGTAGTAAAAGTGTTGTGCTAGACATGATTAAAGCAATGTTAGAGCTAAAATAGACATTTTTCCTCTAAAGACAAGGAACGTAGAGTACACTCTCATTATTGACTTGGGGACATCAGAGTGGTGCTAAAGTGAATGTCAGCTAATTGGAAGGCTTCACCACTTGATCTCACTGGGGTTTGGGTAATATAATCTGGTAGCAAAGATAATTATTTTGCTAATAAAAAAAATAAAAGAGTACCAACTTCTTTAATTTACTAGATCATAAAAAAGTCGACTGATTCTCAACTATGTGTTATCAATTGCATAGTGTATCTTCATTCTCTCCAAACAGCTGGTTTCATTGGAAAGCACACAATTAGTACTTGGTTGACAATCATGGCATGCAACATTCATCAATATTTAGAAGCCATAAATAATACAGGTTTTTTTTTTTTACATGGGATTAAATTAAATGTGAGTATCATTTGATCTCACCTGCAATGTCTATCATCTTATATGCACTTATATTAATTAGCCATTCTTCAATTAGTTTTCAACATTGTGGTTATCTGTCAAGTTATTTGTATAAAACACTGAGTTCTTACCAGTGCTTCTCTGGGGGGGGCCGCCGTATCATCTCCAAGCGGGAGGCCAGGCTGAGGGGATAAACAAACACTTGTATTAGACTGCCATCTACTGGAGGATGGAGGCTATGCTGGTTTTTGGAAGCAGTGATCAAATAGCAGCTGTTGTGGACAATTACTAAGAAAATGTATCCAGAACTGTACAATTTTAAATAAATGTGCTTTACTTGAGTATTTCCATTGTGTGCAACTTTATACTTCTACTCCCATACAAGGTCCTTCCTTCCTGCAGCGGTCAGACTTTATAACCAGCACGGCCCCTAGTAGACCCCCCCCCCCCCCACACACACACACACACACACACACACACACAATAACACCTCTTGTTGTTAAATACCAACTATGTGCAATGTGTGCAATATATATATATAGTTTTTAACGGCAATATATAGCTGGCTGCTAAATCCTCAGAACTGTTACAGGGTGTGTACTTTTGTAAAATGTGTAACTTTTTTTATTATAATTTCTTTTTTTATCTTTAGTACTTTTTTTGATGCATGCTTAGGTAACATTAAGCTGTCTTTGGTTCTTTTCTGCTGTAACAATGTAAATGTCCTCTCTGTGGGACTAATAAAGAGATTCTGATTCTTATTAATATCTTGACTCACTAGTAAGTTTACAGATTTTCACAAAATAAAATCAACTGTTAGGATGCATTTTCAACAGTAACGATGCAAATGTATTGATCATAAGATGCAAAATATAAAAGTACTTCAAATTACAATGTACATATTACTGCATCACCAACTATAATGATTAAAATAATACATGCCGTTAGTATACTTAGAGAAGGCCCTTATTTTGATCATTATAATTGTGTCTTTTTACTCCAGTAAAATTGTGTAAGTAAATTGACAAGGTAATTGATACTTCTTCTTTAGTAAAAATTAGTTAGTGGAAGTAGTTCTTCCAGCATAATGTAATTTTCCGTGATCATTCATCAAAAAAGCAATATCACAGATTAATGCTGCTGAAATAACAAAAAAGAAACTAAAAAATGAAATTCTTAAAATACATATATATATTTGACAGCATCAAACTACTCAGGAGAGTTTAAGACATTGCCACATACAACTACTTCACAACAGACATAATCAAATCTAGTAAAGTAAGTGGCTAAATCCGTGGTAGAAACAGAGTAGTAAACGATATACATCGACATAAACTCGATACACGTGCATACAAAGGAATACATATTTATGGCTATGCTCATGCACCAGTTGATTAATTAGTAAATAAGTAATTGTTATGCAAATGTTAGCATGCATGACAATCATTCATGACTTCAGTTCCTTACTTAATGTCTTTCCTGCTTCATCAGTCTCTTGGTTTACTGAGTCTGCCTTTTCATGGTTAATGGTTAAACTATGCTCTTTCATTCTGGATAAAATATGATTTATGCTTGCCTAAATGAACAGTGGATGTAGAGGCAAATTGTAAAGCTGTCCCTGCATACATGTTTAAGCATTGCGTTTATTTATGTGCATTTTTCTGCTTGTCAATGTTAGCAGAGGTTCGAGTGATCCACCAGGCTTGTTTGGCTTACAGTGACCTTTGCACATCATGTCATAATGCACAAAATAAGACAGAGAAAGAAAGACTACACGTTGAAGTGGAAGGACGTACTATGCAAGGTCATGTTAAACAGACTACTTAGAACAGACACAGACATTTTAGCATCGTACGGTGAAGCAGAATAAAGTCGGCCTTTTGCGTTCACTTTGTCAACACAAGCATGTCTGAACTTTTGAAGCGATGCAGCAGCTAGCTAGCATGCTAACTAGCAAGTGTTTGCTAACCTCTTACTAGCAAAGCAGTTATAAAAGTAACTAAAGAAAAGGAAGGCATTCAAGGGTCATGTCATCTAAACACATTATACTGTCGCGTCTGGACAATAAGAGGTGAATGTATTTGTTGCATAAATGTAGACCTGTGTTGGTGGATCAGGTTGCTCGGTGGATGCCATCTTCCTCGTCTTCTTACAGGCTGCTCGAGTGAGCCACTCTCGATTGCTTTTCCTGAAGGCTCTAAACACTGCATATTCATCACACACAAACTGACTTTCTTATCTTATCATTTTACAAAAACACTATTTTTGTTATGTCAAGGAAAATGCCATAGCATGTGTCCTGATTGCTCTCTCTAAAAATAACATAAAACTATAACATTGTGTTCATTTGTGTGTGAGCCTTTATATCAGTGTTTTGGACTGTTTGCCTATCTGATATCCCACTTAAAGGTGGGGTAGGTAAATTTGAGAAACCGGCTCGAGATACACTTTTTGTTATATTCCATGGAATGCTCTTAACATCCCGATAGCAATGAATATCTTAAGTGCTTTGACAAAAAATCCATTCAAAAATGTCATCTGTGGAAGCCGTGGCGCTGTAAAAAGCACGACCAATAAGGGGGCATTTTTTCAAATCAATTTTTATTCTATTAAATGATCACTTTAGGTATGATACATAATGCAGGGACAGAATTTAATGCAGAATATTGTTTAAAGATATGTTGTGCATGAGTGGTGCATTAATTTACACAAATCATAACAAATTGAATCAACAGAAAAAGCAGTCATCTGGGGCCATCGAGGCTCCTGACAGTCTGGGGGCCGGGAGTAGTTGGTCCCATTATCTGTTTTATAATCCAGCCTTGATTCTGAATCTGCCTGCCCAAGATAATCCTTTCAGTTGAGGCCAGTAGGCTACTACTGATATAAACTGTAATAATAATAATGGAACATTAAACGTCAGTATTGCCACCAAGTGACACATTAAAAAGAAGTGAAATTAACTACACTGACTGTAAAGACGATGCTGTTTTCATGTTTCCCGAGAGAAGTTGACACATTTCAAGTCAGAGTCTACTGAAGACAGACTCTGTGTGATAACATAATGTACTATTTATTATATGGTAACTACGCCTGTTACAACAACCAATTTATATAAGTGCAAAAACGAAAATGTAACTAAAGTCCGAGTTAATTGTTAATCAGGGTTTACAATAATGTGTGTGTGAAGGCAAAGATAGAGCAAAAACTAAAAGCAAGTGGTTAAAAGGAAAATGCTGCAGAGCAGATGATGGGTGCTTGTGGAGAAAATGGAGATGAGTACTAAATGTGTTCGAGGCCCAGGCTCTAACAGTATGTACAGAACTAAGTTGAGACAGGAGAAATGTCACAGAGTTTATGCAGAAAAAGACCTTTAGATTTAAGTCCATGAAAATATTCAACCACCAAATCGAAACAGAACAGGTCTGCTTTTTGTCCCCGAAGCCCAAACTAAAAATGTAGAACAGCTATCTGTTTGATTCCTTTATTATATCAACAAACTATTCATGGCGGAGTAACATTTATTCTTTTGTATTGTATACCTTCCTTTTCCCCTTTTGAGCTAATGGTTTGAACTTTCTATTCTCTTGGGTCTTGTATGACTATTTTAAAATACTTTATGGAGTGTTTTTCTTTGCACTTTGTCTCAATACTTCTCATGTTTTATGTAAAGCTCTTTTAATTTACTTTTAGCTAAATGTGTTAACTAAACTTGCCTTGCAGGTGCAAGTACAAGTACAGGTACATCCAGTACTTTTCAGAAGTTTATAACAATGGCAATCAAGAGAAGGTATAAAAGAAATAGCCAAACAAGGTGTCAACAAAATAATACAACTAGACATCCTTTGACCTTAAAATGCCATGGGAAGTGTTTGTTCAACACAGGCATCATATAATGATAAGACATTCACATTTTGCACAACAAATAGTTGGTATTGTAAAAAAATAGGTAAGTAAATTAATAGAAAGAAACAAATCTGACCTGTAAGGTGACTTTTCTCCAGAAGATGGCAGTGGAGCAACACTAACTCAGGAGGATGCTGCCTTTCCACCTCAGAGAAGAAGACACCGCCGCGGTTCCGTGTTCGAAACTCGAGACAGGCGAGAACTGCAGTCCGCATTTGACAGCTTTAAGTTTGAAGAAAGAAGACAAATCCGTTTCTCTATATAAAGCCTAGAATGACAGATAGGAAACCGTGTAGGGTGTGCAATTTCACACGGCAGAAATCATACGGGTTGGTAGTTCCCTCCTTAGATGAGCTGAAGACAAAAGGTAAGTTAGAATGGCTATATTTTGTTAACATGTCTAAAGGGTGACTATCATATCTGGCTCCTATTAACAAAAACTGTTTTATACTATACATATTTAAGAGAATACTCACAATAAGTCTATAAAGCGGTCACAATAACTTCATTTGTTCTATATTTTACTAAACTGAATTGTGCCATCTTATACACAAATGTTATGATGTAAAATGATTGTCAGCACTGTTTCGGCTAACATTGCCGCCATTTGGATTTTGCTGCAGTTTAGTCTTGCTAATCTGTCATTATCAAGAACGAGCTGAGTAGAGCAACATCGTGTTGAAACTTGCAGGAACTAAACATGAAAAAGTCAGGCAAGACCTTCCTCCTGTCCTCTCATTCCTGGAACACTAGTCAGCAGGCGTTGCCCATAGCTATGGATACTTTACACTCTGATAAACCTAAAATACAGGCTCGGTCACAAGTGCTGTCTTTTTTTTTTAAACTATCTACTATCTTTAAATCCTGTTACTCCAGGAGACACAAAACCTGACCCTTTGTACACATGCCAATGAAATGTGTTGTTACAGGCATTTTGTTAGAGAGCACATACCAGAGGCTATATAAGTAGGCTACAGTTAAACACAAAATAAAACTGCTCACTGTTACTCTATTAAACTGTAGTTAATGAATCAAGTAAATGGTTTCAGTTTTACTTTCACCACAAAAATGCTTCACATGTGATTTCCAAAGTTACAGACTCAGTGGGGACTGTAACTTATACTACCAGAGCCATGTTTAGCAAACCCATTGCTGAATTATAGATTGTTCATTAACAAAGAATATACAAACAAGTAAAAAGGGCCTAATGTTGGATTGGAGTAAACAGCACAATCAGCAGTGATTGTGCTGTGATGAAAGAAGAGGTGACAGTTTAGACGGATTGAGTTGTTTGTCGAAGTGGTCGGTATTTGCTTGAATCCTCTGATAGTAATTTGCTGTGCGATGGTGTGTTCGTTGTTACTGCCTGAAATATTTAGCTTAGCTAGAACTTAGTTGTCCTGATTGTTTTGCTGTGATGTAGGCTATGGCTAAAGTGTATCAAAGTTCTCAGCACTTGTGATAAAGGATATTCACAAAAAAACTTTAATGTCTGCTCTTTCCACAGGAAGTGAGTCTCTTGGGTTCAGCCCCGCTGGGCCGGTCTCAGTCGTCCTAGAAGATGATGGGACGATAGTAGAGGATCAGGCCTACTTTCTGTGTTTACCTTTAAACACAAAGTTCATGCTATTGCATGAAAGAGAGACATGGTCTCCAGTTCGCAGGAGTAAGCTTTTTACTTCCTTCTGAGATTTGTCACAGTGAACTAATTCCTATAATTTTACAACGAAATGCACATCCCTGTGTTCTAATTTACTTTTCATTATAGTGGATGGTGGCACGGCCTGGATGGCCAGGGATTCTTTGGTGCTGGATGCCGATACTGTAGACGCCTCCAGTGCTATAGCACCCTGGTGGAGCCTGGCTCAGCAGCTGAAGCAGGACCTTTCCAGCATCATCCTCATGTCTGAGGCCGAATTACAGGTGCTAGCATTATTACTCTGTTTATAAAAAGCTGAAATATGCCTTATGGCAGGCATCTCCTTCTTTCCATCTTTAATTGATTGTGTTCCTGTGTAATATCTGCAACACACCCATATGACATGTGCACTTTAAAACTGAATTCAATCTTTATAAAAAGATAAGTAAAAATAAAACATTTTGGAAGATTTTATCGGCTTAACTTTTACATGTTCTGTTCTCTTCCTCCTTGTTTTGTTCTGCTTTTTGTTGTTGCTGTGAAGCACCACATAGACCAACTGTAGTGTTCTTTATCAAAGTTAAAGTATTGTATGGCTTTGTTTCACCTGATGTTCCAGATCTTAGTGGATGCCCCATGCCCCGAGCTAGCCTCTGCTCTGGGCTTCAAGGAAAAGAAGGCCGAGGACCTTCAGCAGACACTGCAGGGTGTTTTGGACCGACGAGAGGAAGAGAGGCAGTCCAAAGAGTTGCTCCAGCTCTACCTTAAAGCTGCGGAGAAAGAAGAAGGACAGCAGGAAGCGTCAAGCCAGGCCAGCCAGGAAGGTGAGGCTGTGTCATTGGGGGTGGTTTTCATTTTTACAATATGGAATTTATTTAAAAAAGACTATTGTATTATAATATAATTCCTGGTTAAACCCTTTTATACTGTGGCTTTCTCATGCTGTGTGATGAGTTGTCTATGTATTTCACAGTTTCGTTAATGAAGAGAGTATTTCACAGCAATAGTGGTTCTAGGGAAAGCTATCATTTTCAATGTATTCAAGCCCCTAAGATCAAATAGTTAAGATAATTAATGAAAAATGTTTTTCATTGTTGTTATTTATTTCAGAGCAGAGTTTATTTTGTCAGATGCATCTTTGTATTTAGATGGCTTATAAGATAAGAGCTATGCCTTTGCCTTATAGCCACTAGGTGGAACCATTGTTGCTGCTAAATAATCCCACCTCTCAAAGAAATGTATTCAAAAAATGTCCTTATACAACAAATGATCCTGAAAGAGAATCCATTTTAATGTGTCAGGGGCTGTAGAAGTGGAGGTGGATGGGATGGAGGTGGACTCTGCATCCGGATTCATATCCAGGACACTGATGGTCCTGAAAGGAAAAACAAGCCCAGAGACCAGACTCTCCACTGAGGATCTGCAGGTAATGCTCTCAGAGACTCAACACTTCTACAGTGTGTGCTTTGACATGCCTTAATAAGTCTCTTGCTGTGAAATGATGAAGAAATTACGGAAAGCTGCAAGTCCTGACACAACACATTCATACTTTATAAGTGACTCTGTCTTAAAGTCCTAAAGGGCATTCACTTGAACTACAATGCTAAGCAAAGATTGTGTCAACCCCCATTGGAATACATAAAGAAAGCTAAATATTAGAAGCACCTTTCACTGATATAGAGTTCAGTGCACAAACACCACTAACTACTCCCTCGGCTCTACTCTCACAGTGTCAACAAAAACTGAACATTATAAGAGTCACAAAGGATAGGATTTATTACAGGGATGTCTGATTGGATTGCATTATCTTTCTATATGTATCTAAAAATGAAGCCTCCTAATGTGTTTTTTAGATGGTAGTTACCAGAAGGGTAGAAGCGATGGAGCAGGTGCTGGGATGGGACAGAACGAGGACTTCTGCGCTGCTGCAGGCCTGCGAGGCAGAGCTGACCGGACGTCTCCAGCAGGTTCAGGCCGTGCAGTCTATCAGGAGCAACGCACAGCTGGACGGCGGTGTGCACAGCGCGGAGGAAGATGCAGAAACGCCACCCCAAGGCAGCAACTAGGCCGAGGCTTCACCTGAGAAGAGACTGATAAGTGTTCACACTACCTGCCTCAGGGTCAGAAGAATGGGATATTTCTCATAGTATCCATAATGCTGGAATCCATGAATGTTAATGATGTTGACATTTGCTTTACTTTGTGAAAACTTGCAAACCACTTGAATTATTCTTTCCTCAAGCAGAAGCAGCACAGTCATTTGCACAAGCAATGTTCATCAAAGAGATGCTAGCGCTAACCACTGGCTTCACCTCTCTATTTACTCCCTATTGTGATTAGTGTCATGCTGTGAAATTAATCACAGGTCAACATATCCATGACAAGTCAAAGCTAGTTTAGCTTAGCATAAGGACTGGAAACAGGGAAATAGCTTGCCTTGGCTCCATCCAAAGGTAAGCAATTAAAGCTACTAGCACCATGTAAGCTCAGTTTTAACATATTAGTTCAGTCCCTGCTCGATGCCTTGCAATCTCATTACGGTGACAATACTCCTGAAAACAACTGTGGGTGAACAGCAAGAAATAGACCTGCAAATATTGCCCCATTGTCTGATTGTTTGATTTAACAATTGAGATATCACATGTTAAGTAATGAGCTTTAAGGGGTGCTAGTAGGCAGATTGTGTTAACTTCAGAGCCAGGCTAGCTCTTTCCTCCTGTTCTAAGTCTTTATGATAAACTCTGCTTATGCCAGCTACTTTTTAAGTGGATAGGCATGAGAGTCAAATCAAACTTCTCATATAACTCTTGATGAATGTGTATCTCCCAACATTTGGAATTATACCATGGAATCAGCTTTCCAGTATAATTGTTTACATTCTGCTCTCTCTTAAAAACCAATTCAGCAATTTGTACACTGCATTTTATTTTAAAAGGCTAAATATGTGTAAGAAATGTACTTACTTTTGCTAGAGAAACCCTGTGGAACTCCAGTTTATGGTACATAAATATATTATTTTGTGTCTGTTAGAAATAGTTTTATGTTCTATCATTGAATTGTCATTTACATCTTAATTATACAGGATATTTTTGACATTCAGAGTAGCAGTGTGTTCCTAGTTACATGAGCTGGGAGCCAGACGGGCCCTCCATTTTAAAGGCACCTCCAGTCAAATCTTAGAATAAAACAATTTCGAAATTGTGGTGGAAATACTTAGATAACAGGTATCCCTATTCAGGGTTTAGGGAACATACACCGTTTTATGAATATGCACTTATGCCTAAATGTGGTACTTCCTTTTTCATGTATGTGCACCTTAGTTTGAAATGTCATTCATATGTGAGCAAACTCACCATGAATGCTACATTTGATCAAAATATGGTGAGCTCAGGAACTCTTTACCCTTGAAGGTACAATACCAAAGTAACTTGTACATTACAGTGCAGACAAGCGTTTCTGGCAGAAAACCAAATATATTTTTGATAAAAGCTCAGTTTTAATCGTGAAAAAGTAGGACAAGATGTGAGATGATATTACTTCATACATGAAAGCTTCACTGAACACATTATGGGTACAATGGCTTCGTCCCATAGAACCAATATTTCTGGATGAGAGCTCATTTAAGACCTACTGTTATATACTACTGGCTGTGTGGTGTAAGATGGTGTGTGCAGGTCTTTGTGACTCATAGGCCCTGTAGAATATAGCCTTTGTCATGCCTGTTATTTCATCAGAGCTCTCTTGAACAATGAACACACATGAGGCGGAAGGATCATCTTTGTTGTGTCGTTGTGAGATTAAGATGTCATCACCAGCTTGTACTTTAGCATAAAATAAAGAGGAAAGTAGTGCATTCACATCAAGATCTGTCATTTATTAAGCCGTCACTCTGTTTTGCAACCCTGTAAGAATTGATAAGTGTCAGTTGGCCAACACATTCCGACTTTCTATTTATTTTAAACATGCAAATATTGGAATGGAAGTTTCATGAGTGTACATTATGTGATTTAAGGTGCCTTTTATAAACATGTTGAATGGTGGTTGGAGGGATTTTCTAAAATAAAATTTGACAGTACTTTCATCATTTATTATTACATTTATGCACTGAAAATTCTCATGCACAAAAATCTGTTTATGTGTTCATCCTTTATTTAACCATTAAGTTCCTATTGAGATAATATCTATTCTGCTATGGAGCCAAGATGGGGAGCAAAATAAAAGGTTTCATAACTCATAAGTAGGAGGAGGCGTGTGGTGCAGTGGATAGAGCCTTGGTGTTTGGATCAGGGGGTCATAGGTTCAAACCCCACTGCAGTCAGCATGTCGTTGTGTCCCTGGGCAAGACACTTCACCCCAAATTGCTCCTGTGGGGATTGTCCACAGTATTGAGTATGTACTGTAAGTCGCTTTGGATAAAAGCGTCAAACAAGTAACATGTAATAAGTACAAATGTTGTCAGATTACACATAAAGAAAACTAGCAGAAATACAAAAACACACATAGTAAATACAGGAATTTAGCGGTTAAAATGATGAATCCAAATAATAGCACTTGTTAAAAGCTAGGAACCCCTCTTTGTGAAAATGACTTTTTCATTGACATTAAGAAAACACTGTAGAAAAAACGACACAGTTCAGCACCCCATATGGTCTCTTACAAAATAGTAGGACAACATAGTGATGGGTATGTTAGCTCAAAGCCAACGGGCTGCAAGCTGCTGCTAGATATTTTCCAAGAATTGGTTAATGGGTTTCACGGTGTGCATAATTCCTGTGTATTCGGCTCCAACTAGGCTGAACAGTTAGGAGTGAGTGGGGTACGAGAGCGGTCGATTGTGCATGTGTCGCACTGTCTAGGTGGGTTGGATTATAGTGCTCAAGTAACAACTGGAGTTTTTTCTTTGTAAGCACCCGGTTGCCCTGGGGACTCTCTAGGCATTTCATGCTGGAAACAAACCATATCCCATGTGATCAGATGAGTTTTAGAGAACACATGTTGACCTGAGGCCTTTGATTCTGTTGGGTTTACAAATGTCAAGGTGATGTATGGGTCAGTACGCACATCGCTAAGTTATGTTGGCTTTCAAAATCCAAAGTATGTTTGCAGCGAAACAGAGCAGTCTACAGTAAGTTAACATAATGAGCTTTTTACAAAGTCACAAGTTCACAGAGAAGTGGCATTGGCTTATTCCAAGAGACCAGAATAAAATGAATAAAACCCTGCATCAAATCAACACAAATGCAGTTATTTCTCATAGCCGCACATTCAGGTGTGCTCTTTAGCCCCACTTGTGGGCCACAGATGGAGGAAATATTAGCAGGGGAATGCAAAAGTGTCAATTGAGAGGCAATTTCATGGGTCTGAAGAACCCCATAATGACTGTTTTGATGGAGGGGCAGAGCTGGGATTGCTGAGAACAAGCTGTATAATGTATGAGGGTTAAACGACTAGCAGTCATCGCTCCTTAGACACGACGTGCTGACGTATACTGCATGGAATTTATTTGTTATTTCTGCATTACAATGTGTTTCTGTCTTCAGCAGGAAAAATGCAGAATGGTTCACAGCTTAGTACAATATGTGAATGTTTACTCGTGTCAAAATTCTTGTCTGATAACATCTGGCTACATGCTGTATGGTCAAAACACTTACATTAGCCATTTTAATGTCTTTCTTCTTTTATTCCCACAAGCAGCAAAACACTGAAATGCCAATTCAAAAGTGGTTGAAAGAGGTTTGTGAAGGTGACATTACAACAGCATCTCAGCAAACAAAGAAATAAAACATTCACAATATCATTGGAAATTACATACAGACAAAATGTGGAGATTATCATAAAGGTACATTTCTTTGTGCTTGAACACAATATCACAAACACACTGAATCTTTAAAGATTGCCACAGTGTAAAAGTCACTGTGTAAAATATTTGGATAGCGTATATGCTCACACACAGTTTTCATGTCAACAAGCCATCAGGATCCAGCCTTAATACTGGTGTACTTGATCTTCCATCCCTTGTTCTTCCCACTAGAGTCAGATCTGAACACAACATGCACTTGGTAACTTCCTGTGTCAAACCGACCGGGTGCTGTTGATCCACAAAAGGGTCCATACTCTTGTCCAGTTGTCGAAATCTTGTAAACAAAAAAGGGGGAACATCAGGTAAGAAGATTAATTAAAGCCCTGGACGATTTATGCCCACCCAAACTTAATTATGCAGGAAACGGCATGCTCATGAAGTATATCACCCGAGGAGGACACGTCTGTAACAAACTGCCTTCACGGGCATGAGGAGGAATACATTGCTCATTTATCTCCCTGCGTGTCCTGAAGTCACTGAACGAACCTTCAACATATCGTATGGACAAGGGACATCCGAGTGTCCCTCTACGTCAAAGGGATCCAGGAAGTCTAGGATTATTCTGTGGCCCTCTTGTAGACTTATGGTGTGATCACACTGACTCATGGGGGGGTAAGGGTTCGGGTAGCCCGGACTGGTCAGAACCCCCGACAGCGAGGTCAACACCTGGCTGAGGCATGGCACTGCAGGGAAGACTCACATTTTCAGGCATGTTTCAGATATTGTGCGCAGTTCTCTCTGTTTGAGCCCTTGTATGTTACTTGGAAATACTGATGAACAGGTGTCATATGTGCAACAACACAGAACTGGCTATGAAAAATGTATTGTAAGGAAGAAAATAACTCTTCCGCGTCAATCGGGACATTTACTGGCATAATAAATAATGGGATTCATTTAGGTTTGCATTATTGCGCCGGCAAGGGTGCAGATGTTGTTAACAAATTAGTTTTGCAAAGAGGCTGAGTTCCTATAATTCATACAATTAGTACAATCTGTAGGCAGATAATCATTTTTGCCTATTCATTGCATGATTTGTTTTGTCACCCTTTTTCCTGTGGCATAGAATAATAATCAACTGGTAATTGTGATTAATGACATAGTGTCAGTACACTATTGGTGCTGCACACAGGTATCCATTTTTAATGCCATTTGAAGTTTGCTTTCCCTTAGGAATCGACAATAATTAACCTTGTCTTGCATCAGCTGGCATAGATCAACTACTTTATGCATCAGTGTGCCATTTCAATCTGAAATAAGTTAGAACAGGCCAGTTATGATAAAACGAAATCCAATCTAGAACACAATCAACTTTGTGCCAGACTTTAAATGTCAGAAAATAGTCTTTTGAAGATTTGAAGATTTGAAGACAAATGTTTTTTATCCAAATAATTATCTTTAATAACACTTTACAATACTGCAGACTGATCAAATTTTCCTCTACACTTCAGGGGAAAGTCTGAAATTACCATCATTTTGTAATTATAACACTTCGATACCACAGCAAGAAATTGGGCCAAATTAAAGACTTGGTCATTATTTGATTATATAATCAACAAACGATGTGGAATTCTAGTATGTTAAAGCCGAACATATCAAACAGAAGTCAATGCACACTAATGGAAATTGCTTTACTTCCATCAATATCTGCTGTGTCTGGCAGGGGGGATCTGAGCTGTGTATTTAGCTTGAGAAACCCCATAAAGAGATCAATCTACAGTCAAATGTTATGTGCCAATCCCTTAACACTGAACCTACCTTTACAGCGTTTGACCCTTTGATTGAGCTCAGATGAACAAGCCTCTTGAGCTTTTGGCTATGGCTCTTACCTGTGCAGGATCTTGTGTTGTCATGGAGAAGGTACCCTTGTTTGCAAGTGCAGTAATATCCGCCTATGTAATTGTGGCAAAAATGATCACACACTTTCTCCCCATCTATCTTCGATTCACACTCGTTGATATCTGTAGGAGACAAAGAGGTTAATACTTCGCAGTAGATATGTAGCTTTCAAGTCTCCTTAAAATGTGACTAAACTCAGGATAGTCTATGACTGTTTTTTTAAATTGCATTTTTCTGGAGAGTTTATGTCTCCACAGCAATTTAGGCTGACAATAGAGGAGTCCGATGTGACGTAACTCTAGAAGACACGGATAAAAGGTGCTGTAGAAGGTTGTTCACAGTGCAACAGTGTTAATTGCCTGACAACAGATATTGTAGATTATATTAATAAACACTTAAATCCGAAAAAAGGAACAACATTGTTGTGAACAATTTCAGGAAGATTATTACAACGTTTTGTTCATACGTAAGGATGCAAAGAGAAATAGGAAGTGTATGTCAAACTATGTTATTTAATTGAATTAGCCGATACCTGTATGTCAATTAAGTATTAATGTATTTCATTAACAGTGTTTGCTATTGCTTCGTCACTAATGCATTTCTGTTGTTAATAGCCTCTTTCTTTTTCAATAATTGATGTATAGACATGGGATTATATAATCCTGCTTTATATCTTTAGAAAGAACATTGCACATTGCTTAGTGCAATTACAGCCAATACAAATGTATCTACCTTGTGGCAACACATGTCACTTTTCTGCATCACCTTCTGCGGTGTAAAACGCTTGGAAGCCCGTGAATCGGCCCTCGTTAGAGTAGTCACTCCTAAAGACCAACGACATGAGGCGCCCGGCTGACAGGATGACGGTGTTCCTCGGGCTGCTTTCATAGTTCTTCTCTTCCTCTCCGCAGAACCGCAAGGTTTCGTTTCCCTCCGCCAAAACCTGGTTTGACACGGTCAGAGGCTGTTTAAAGATCATGCTACAGAGGAAGAAGAGCTCAGACTTCTTTCTTAAGTAAAATATGCAATGTATGGCAAAGTGTAAGTCTTTATGCAGTGGTGGAAGAAGTACTCAGATCTTGTACTGGAGTAAAAGTAGAAGTACAGAAGTTAAGGAATACTCTGTTACAAGTAAAAGTCCTGCGATCAAAATGTTACTCAAGTAAAAGTAGAAAAGTATTAGCATCAAAAATATACTAAAAGTACCAAAAGGAAAAGTACTCATTATGCAGATTGGCCCATTTCAGAATAATATATATGATATGTTTAGATTATAGATATCAATACATTAAAGTGTTATCAAAGCTGGTAAAGGTACAGATAATTTTAATGACTTTGTATATTGCAGGGTGGCTGGTGAATTTACTCCAGGTGTAACTGGTCTTATTTAAGTGTTGATTATATTTCACAACATTAAACAAAATCTGCAAAGTAACCAAAGATATTAAATACATTGAGTAGTATGATTTACCTCTGAATTGTAGTGGAGTAGAAGTACGAAGTAGCAAATAATTGAAAAGTAGCTCAACATTTGACTTAAGTACAGTACTTGAGTAAATCTACTTACTGTAGTTACTTTACACCACTGTCTTTATATGCATTAATAGCCCATTTCAGTATGGCGTTTATTTGTATCATTTTTAAATTGTAATAACATTAAACTGGTGCTAGATTTCTTAACACAAAAGAATAAATTATAATGTATTAACCATTTGTTTATATTTTAATAATTAATAATCTGAATATTTCAAGTAAACAGTAACTAAAGCTTTTAGATAAATGTACTCGAATAAAAAGTCAAATATTGGCTTCCAAAAGGTAGTGATATAGAAGTATAAAGCAGAATAACATGTAAATACTTCATTTACAAGCAAGTACCACATCATAGAAGCAGTAATACTTCTACTTAGGTGCAGTACTTGAGTAAATGTACTTCATTACATTCCACCAATGGCTAACCAGTGCAGATAATGGAAGTTGTAGTTTCAGCAGTGTAATACCTGGAAGTAGTCATATTCACACTGGTGTGAGGGCTCCATGCTGAAGTGGCTGAAGTAGAGTTTGACCCTGTGGCCCTCTGGGACAGAGATGTTCCATGTTATGAGCTGGTTGTCAGGGTATGGCTGGGGGAAGTGGGGGGAGGTGAAGCTGCCATATAACCCTGTCATTTCCACACTCAGTGAGACATGGAGGAGGGAAAATAGGACAAATACACAGCCCCCACTGGGCAAAACTAGGTGTGATGGCAGCAGGTTTAGGGAATATTTAGCACAAATAAATGTTAACTGACACTCACCTGGTCATGTTGGCTTCACAGTCCCCAGATATTTCGCAGGTTTTGGAGAAGTTCAGCCTCAGTGATCCAAGGGTAAATGAACCCAAGCTGTCCTGGCAGGCCGACATGTAAGTAAACAAAGTGAGACAGGCACATGATCATCTTGTCAGCTTTCCCCACCCCCCTTTAGGCACAGAAATCTATCAAATCCATTAATGCCAGAAAAACCTAAATCTATTATATCCTCTTAAACTATTTTTCTTATTGTTTTATCACTTACCACAATTTACTTCAAGTGAATTGCCTTCAGCAAAAACAGTAAGGAAGACTGAAAGAACTTACTCTGGTGTCTACATTAAAAAAATAAAGCACTATTTAGAAAACCTTTCTGTAGTTTTCGTCACCTTTCATTGGTAATATCTGTAGAATTTGCTACCTATATCACACCTAAGCGCCCTGTAAAACCTGTTTACACAGTGATGCTGATCAGATCAGACTCATGTTGCTAATTATATCAGACCTTGCTCTCATGGTTGCTGAGCAGTAAAGCTGTTAAAGAAAAGCATCGGAAAAAATGTGGCTAATTCCAACCTTTCTCTTCGACCTTTTACAACCGTATTGTGACCAGCAAGGTCACCGAGGTCAGCTGGCTAGTTGCTTCTTATTGTCCAAAGATCACTTTTTCTTTTTTTAAATAACCTTTCAAACTTTTTGCATTTGTTTTAATTAACAAAAATATATGCCTTATTAAAGAAAACGTTTGTGTATTTCATAACTTTAATAATTAAAACTACATTTAGTTCTCCTGACAGATATGAATGAAATCCATCAATATAAGCCAGCTCTATATTTAATAAAAATTAAGAAGGCCTAGCGAAGCAGAGTTCCTTACCGCTAGGTTTGGACAAGAGAGAGCCAGGCCGGGCAACACAAGGTGAACTTTGACTCATCGTGTGGTTGGCGCTTCGTCCCCTGGCGAACACACACTCCCTGGAAGGTGTATGTGAATGGGTAAATGAAAGGCAATTGTAAAGCACTTTGTCTGTAAAGGTAGAAAAGCGCAGACTGGAGTGCAGTCCATTTACCATAATTACTAACAAGGACAGAAGCCCACTGTTCAACAACATTTTTCCAGTCAATGACACCAGACTGCGTCATGATTTTTTTTTTTTTTTCAGCTAAATTATGATTTGTAAAGGTTTTAATAAGGAGGGAATTGCAGTGTATTTATTCTGTCCGTTTCGATCGAATATGTATAGTGGTGTTTGAAGTGATGGGGCGACCAACACCCATTTCCCTAACGCTAAAGCACTAATAGCTATATTTGAAGTAAATTACAATAATTATCGACCTAAACATCAATGGGTTTTTTCTCTTTGCAGATGACCTTTCTTTTCACCTGATTGTTCGCTGGTGGGATGTTGACTGTTGAGCCATTGTGGAGTCTGTACTGATTGCAGATGTTCTCCTCTTATATATCATCCAGCTGCCACTCAGCCATTGATGCTGGAGCTGAAATCACACCCTCTGACAATACAAAAATAAATCATGGACAAAATATGTATTTGTAATAGAAAAACTGTTCATAATAATAATAATTGTAATGCTCATTCAGAAACAGGGTCTACTTTTTTTTGTTCCTGGAAGTGAACATTAATTTAAAACCCTACGCTGTTCGCAGGTTACTCTGTTTGATATTTAACATGGCATAGATAAATACCCTAGGATTTTATACCATGCTTACCCTTGAAGGAGCTGCATCTTACCTCAAACACTATAAACCTCTTGATATTTTCTTTTTGGAATAAAGTGCATTTTCAACAATTGCTTTAAACATATCCCACCAAGTTTTAAAGTTTGGTACAGAGAGATCTTCTCTAAACTCCCTCATGAAAGTATATGTGCTGTTTTAAAAATCGAATTACAGACTGTTCTAACCTCTTGGTCATCTTTTTAAAGTTGATTGACCTCCACAGTCTGGACTACTTATTCTGCAAATACTTGAACTCCTAGCGTGATGTTGTACGTTGATTTGAAGGATTTAATGTGCCCTCTCTGTACCCTCCAAAGAGTGGCACAGCCTTAAGTATGACTGGTCACTCCTGAGGTGGCTGTCAGAGTAATTTGGGCCCATGTAGGCATGTGCCGCCTAGGTGCCTACACAGCTGTGTTCTATGTATTCACATTGTGCTAGTCCCTCAATGAAAGTCTCACCTGGTCCAACCGGGTG
Source organism: Gymnodraco acuticeps (assembly GCF_902827175.1). Lineage (NCBI taxonomy): Eukaryota > Metazoa > Chordata > Actinopteri > Perciformes > Bathydraconidae > Gymnodraco > Gymnodraco acuticeps. The sequence goes on from NW_022992351.1 coordinate 4,991,669, forward strand.
AAACATGTTGTTTTGCTGGAGATGCCTAACTTTTGTTTAAGAAACCTTAGGTGATCGACTGACCTATTAAACAACGCAGTTTAATAATCGTTCTCTTCATCTCATTATTGCTCCAAGTCATCTCTCTCACTGGTCATTGTCAAATAGCATGTTCATAATGAAAATTATCATGGCATAGAGAATCATTTTGTGTTCCTTGATGGGATCCCAGTGATGCAGCACTGTCCAGCTTGGAGGGCTTGAATGCTGGCTGATGAAAAGTGTTCTCATCATCTGATTCACAAGCTTAATGAGGGGGAGTATGTTATCCTTTATGCATTTCCAGCATTTTACACATGTAAAGTTCTGAATCATCTATGGCCCCTACATTCAGTTTCCCAATAAAAAAGATTACCTCCTAAAGACAATTTTGCAAAACCTTTCTGTTTAACAAAAACATGGTTAGTCATAAAATAACTCAAACATGCACATAAAACAAATGTGAACAAATTCCCTGAGAGGCAGTGTTTAAGGTCTCCCTTTGTTAGGGGTATGGGCTACTTCTAAATGTCATGCAGCGATTGGCACTGAAATGCCAAATCTCTAGTAATTAGAAGCTGCAAGAAGCAGATCATTCAAAATGTACTTCTTATTTGCTGTATTGACTGAGCACAAAAGATTTGTTGCACTGCAGTCATTTCGAGGAAAAAAGGAAACCTAAACATCTGAAAATGCTTACAGCTGCTAATTACAGCACCTTTTTCCATTGCTTGCTTTTTGTAGCTGCCCTGCTTTATAACCTTCACACCCTAAGGTCATAGCTTTCACAAGCTTATAGGTCATTCTATAAGGTGTGACAACCCTTTAATTTTACTGTTGATGGCTGTGGACTGGAGGCAGAATTCAATAATACAGGCGATAATGAACGGGAGAATAGGAGCACATCAATACAAGGAATCAAACATAAGAATAGAAAAATGCAATTGTAAACTTTGTGCATTTAAATTCTTAGTTCTGAATTTGAACCGGTGTCTTTTGGGGCCGACAGACAGACAGACTAAGTGGAGCTGAACAATAAACATTTAATGAATTGCAACTAGGTGTGCACTAAAAAAAAAGAGATGGATGTAATGCACCAAACCACATTTCTATTATTCAAAATGTCCAGCTATGGAGTAACGTTTTCACCTGCTTTTCATCCAAAACGAATAACATTATGTGTGGTGGATGTACACTTTAAACACGTTTGTTAGGCTGCTAAGATTTTTTGCAGAACAGGAATACATTCAAGATATTGAACTGCAGTATGTTTGATATGTTTGTTGATTAGATACAACATGTTAATACATTTTTTAAATAACCTCCATTTGCATTTGAATCTGAAGGTGAGAAGCTGTGTCCTGTGTTAATTGGTGAGTATATACGTAAATTAAATCAAGCAACTCTGAATGCCCTCCTCAATGCAAAAAACAAACAAACATTATAAATGCTTCAGGGTCTAATGAATACTGGGACTAGCTTTGTACATGTGCACCATGAACAAAGCACATTTGCAATACTTAACTTAGTGGTGTGTTTCTGCATGTACCTTAGATAATATCTCCACACACACGGAGCTGAGCTGGCACTCAAAATGTGCGGAGTCGCAGGTTGTTTTGATTTCAGCATGATCAAATCTTGAATGTCCATGAGGCACACGCTGTCCTCACTGCGCTGTGTCACCTGCTTGCTGTACCATGCCTTAATGAAGTACTTCCTTATATGAAGTCAGTCAGTCAGTCATTAAATAAAGAATAGGCCACCTGACATAAATTGAAAAGACGAGAGGACTGTGGCTATTTGTATCTAGTGAGTCAACGAAAGATGCAGGTAGAGAAAGAGCTTCAAATCAACATCAAATAAGATGCTGGAAGAGCACATTGTACATATGTCTTGAGCTAGAAGAAAATGCTCTCAAACAAGCTAGTCTATTTACCGTCACCATGCCAGCTTCATCCTCTTTTTCTCATACCTTGCTGCAATCACTGTATTCTCAAGCACTAACATGCTGCAAACTGTAATTAAGGACTTGAATAAATGGGGATGTGTCATTTCAGCAGAACACCGAGGAACAATATAGAGTTAATCCACTGTAATTTTCTTTTCTACTGTAGTCGATACAATAGGGTTTGTCTTCAACAGCAAACCTGCTGCAAAAAAAGAGAGTTTAGAAGCAGTGCTGCCCAATATCTCTAAGAATCAAATACTTACACTGATTTAAAAATGTCTGCACTTTAAATGCCTAAATGTTAAATGTTGCTGGCAGGAACATCCACTTTCAATTCACAGAACAAGAACAAATATGTTTGAATGTCGCTGCTCCGGGAACTCACTCTGTCGGTGCCTCGAGGCCAGATGTTCATGAGCTAAAGAAACAGAATTGATTGAATGCCGTCAATATAGTCTATATTAAAAATGTTCTTTGTTCTCTGGGGAGCAGCGAGTTCCTGTTAAATGTTCCCATTAACACTGCCATTGTTCTTGCTTATTGTGCGTGGGCACAGAGAATACATTAAGTGGCACAAAAACAAAAATACACTTGGAAATGACTCAAAGCCATTTCTTGCTAAAGACTCATTTCAATCCCCTGCATGTTCTGAGCACATGGAGCTTTCTTCAGGGCTGCTTTCAGAGAAAATGACATAGTGAAAATGGTACTCGCAAATAAAGGCAGAGAATAAGTGTTACTGGTGCTGCACTGTAATCTTTGTGGGCGTAATCAATGTTAAAAGAGATACTCATGGGGGGAAATCTGCCCAAATCATCGGACAAAACACAATTTAATTTGAATAACATGAGGGTTTTAGTCAAGGCAGATCCGTTTTATTTAAAAAGCATGCTTCATACAGAAGGTAGCTTCAAGTGGCTGAACAGAGTCCCAGTTAAATAAAAATTGCATGACAAATATAAAAGATTGATACCAGGCAAAGGTTGTTAAAAAAATACCAAATCATGTGTTTTCTTTACTGATGGAGCATACTGGTTAATTCTGCAAAAGTCAATAGAATGTTTTGGTAAAAACCACAAGTGTTTTTTTTAAAGTAAATGTAGTTTATTATGTTAAAGGTTAATGAAAGTCTTATCCCATTTCACAGACAAACTGTCCTAATCAACCTGACTTTATAAATAACAATGTTATTTAAAGTTGAAAGATAGCCTTTAACTTTTGAGTAGTTTACAAATCCACTGAAATATGTCAACAAGTTTTGTATTGTTTCACTTAAGGATGATTGCAGTGACAGAGCCGTTGGGCAAAGTGTCCCAGATGCTAGACCCACATGTTCAGAGTGTAATTTATTGCTCTAGAATCCCCAGATGCTAATGATAAAGAAGAATGGCTCCTGATGAATTGATGTTGAGTCTTTTTGTGCTGGATTTCATCCCTGACATCAGGCCTATTACTCTTTCGATTTGGCCCAGCGTGGCTCTTTTTCACAGATAACAAATGCGGCCATTTCCTTGCTAATGCAAACAGGCCCAGGATTTAGCAATTCAGTGGACTGCCATAAGGCGGTAAAGCATTCAGTGACGTTGGAGCGAACAGGCAATGATGAGAAATGGCACACAGGTGCTGCTTCTGCCCCTGAATCCTTTACTTCATTATGGTGCCTCGGCTCGGTGCCACCACGCTTTTTCCTTCATTAGATTTTAAACAGCTCCCTTTCACGAAAACAAGGAATTAAAATTGAAAGTTAGGAGATCATTTGTAACTTGCTTATCCAAAACAACTTAACCGAAAATGCCTCTAAGATAACTATTAAGTTAAAATCAGCAGTGAAAATGTATTCTAATAACATAATACATCCACTCATTGTGAACATACACATGCTACTGATGTAAAACGTTATAATAGTGCTGACAAGCCATGACTCAATAAATCCAGTAGGGATATTAATGGGGGGTTTCTTCTTGTATAATTGATTAAACATTTTCAGGTCTGTTAGGCTTGAGAAAAATGATGGTCAGCCTGAACATTAAACATGGATTTCCGATATGATTAATGGCACGACTCTCCTCTGCAGCAGCGGGGACTTCACATGCTGTTTATAAACAAAAACCATCACTGTCACCCGTAATGCTGTGGTAACATTTAGGATCTTTTTGTGTGTGTGTGTGTTTCTCTGCATCGTGGCAATTTGACAAATCTGTTTTTGTTGTTGTTAAAGCAACTGCAATCAGGTGTAATGCCATCCCACATTCCTCACTGTCTTAAGCAGCACTACTGGGGGAAAATAACATTACTTGAGCTCCCCACCTGCTGCTGTGGCAACGCATCTATTACAGGTGCAAATGCTTAGCAAAAGAAGGAAGATCACAGGATTGTTATCCCTATGATTAGGGTCCCATATTGTACACATCATACAGAATGCCGGAGTATTTAATCAAGACAGCCAATATCATCTTGTAGCTCTTTGAGTCCCTCTCTGAAATCCTTTTCCTTTAATGACACTATCAAGACAAGTGGCTTGTGGTCATGAGTCTGACGCTAAGTGCTAAAGAACTGCCACAGTAACTCCGACCGCTATATCGCAATGGATACCTGGATAGAAGTTTGTATTTTCAAACCACTTCCTTCAATACTTTCTATGACTCTGTGGTGGCTTCAGCCATCTCCTATGGATTGGTCTGCTGGGGCTGCAGCATCTCGGCTGCTGACAAGAAGAGACTGAACAGAGTAGTTTAGAAGGCCAGCTCTGTCTTGGGGAGTCCTTAGGACACTGTGGAGGTGGTGGGAGACAGGAGAATGGCAGCCAAGCTGTCCTCCCTGCTGGACAACGTGTCCCCCCCCCTCCAGGACACCCTGTCCGCACTGTGCAGCTCCTTCAGCGACAGGCTTCTTCACCTGTGGTGTCTCCAAAGATAGATACCCCAGGTCCTTCCTTCTTTCAGCGGTCAAGCTGTATAACCACCATGGCCCCTGGTAGACGCCCACACATATGACAACAAAGACTAGACTATAACACCCGTGTTGTGCCATACTACTTATGTGCAATATATATATATATAAACTGTAAATAACTGTGCAATATACTGTATACTCCAGTCCCAGTGACGTAACAAGGTTGTGATTGGCCCCGGTGCACCCCATACCCCAATCCCCCCCCCCCCCCATCCCCATCGCCCCAAACATAAGCGCACGCTGATGCGCTCATACACGCACGGACATACACAACCACTCAGAAGCGCCACATGTATAGGCTGGCCTCAGACCACCACAGCCTGACAACGGCACAGCGAACTAAGAAGAGGGTTAAACCTGTTTCCTTGATGTTTGTCTCTGGGGAATGGGCCGGTAGGCCTTCATAGACCGGTTGCTATAATATAGCTTCTGATCTTGGCATCGGGGGTCTCAATAGTGCCATTGAGTCCCCTATCGGTTGAGGCCCTTGGGGGAACTGTTGGACCACCGCCGGGCACAGCCAAATCCAGCCTCTCCTCCTGGCTGGCTGGAGAAGAAGGTTGCACGGCCACGGATACAGCTTCACTTGTGGAGCTAGATGGCAATGATGGTGGTGAGGCAGGTGAGCTATCGTTATCCTCCGGCTCCGGCTGCCGCTGCACGTCAACATTGCTAACGTTAGCGCTCGATTTCGAGGACGATGTATGACAAAAAAAACGGTCTAATTTTGTCAATTTAGCTGTTATATCTCACAGGCTCCGCCCTCCACTGGACTCAATGGGTACTACCCCTTGACCTTACTATGCGAGCGTTCACTTACTGAGATATCTTTAAACGTAGCCAGCCCCTCGGGGCGGGCCTACCTGACTGTGCGCGCAAGCCCACCCTATATATAGCGGCCTCGCCTCCTGACTGTCATCCTTTTCTCTTCAGCGAGCAGGATAAACAACTGAGAGAAGCGGAAGAAGAGTAAAAGGAAGAATAAAATAATAGACTCACCAATCCTAGAGCACCAACCCTGTCCTACGTGCACCGGCCTAATTGCAGGTGCCGATCCCCACCGCCTTTGTTTCGAGTGCTTGGGGCCTGAACACGCCGGGGACGGCCTGACCCAGTCTCCCTCCTGTAATGCATGCCGGATGCTACCACAACTTAGATGCCGGCACCGCATGGAGCATTTCAGGCCTACTACGAGGAAACGGAGGACCACGTGGACCTCGAGGTGGTGGAGATGGAGGAACAGGATGTGGCTGGGGGGGTGTCCATTTTAGCATGTGCCCCTGGCCGGCTCTTGGCCACGGTGCGTTGCACCGGCTGCACCGGCGATAGTTACGCCACTGCTGGTATACTCCCATCTTTAATACTTCCACCTGGCTGATATATCTCAAAACTGTTACTGGTACTGGATGTGTATCTTTTAAATTGTGTAATTTCTACTTTTCTTAATATTTGTATGCATGCTTCTCAATTAAGCTATATCTGGCTCTTTACTTGCTGTAACAAATGTAAATGTCCCATATGTGGGATGAATAAAGGTATTCTGATTCTGATACTTTACAACTAACGGTGTGTTCGTTAGTTGTAAAGTATCAGAATCAGAATACCTTTTTACCCATATACCAGAGAGTATTTTTCTAACTTACGATTTGGTCTTCACAACCTTTTACCACAAAGATACCAACAATTTGCTCGGACCACACATTCTCACAGAAAGGGTTCAAAACAATAAAAGTGATGAGATTAAGTGTCGGACTGGAGAGTCATTCATTGGATCAACGAAGCATGAAACAATTACTCTTTACATGTTTTCCACCACTGCCATCAAAAGTACAACACCACCCACACACCATTGCACCAAAGCCTCTGCTCTGCTGATTATACATGACTCATAACTGTGTATTTAAAAAAACTGTAGAGACACAGTGTTCTATAAACTGATCCTATTGATTTTTGGTCCGTTGAGTTTAAAATGGCCCCTGGCTGCGAACATCTGAATATATAACCTGCTGAGCAATTTGAAGTTGATTTGCAATCTAAATAGTTACAGATCACAGGTTAAAAAGGTTCATAAGGGAAGGGCGTCATAAACTGCAAATGACAAAAATGAAGTACAATGTCTCATGAGTCATGAATGGATATTTCTCTCCCTGACGCTTTGTTGCTGGGTGGCAATTCGTAAGATGTAATGTTGTTTTTCAGATCTAAAGCTCATATATTGCTCAGATGAGCTCATAGTCATCAGCCCATTTTCTACTGTAAGAAAGAGTTGTAATTTTACTAAATGTTTTACAAAATGGTCAGATGATTTTAGGCCAGGGTGGCATTGAGGGCGTCAGGCCGTTGTGTCCTTGGGCAAGACACTCTACCCGCATTTGCTCCTCTGGGTAATGTCCACAGTATTGACATTTACATGTCTAATATGTGTAATATGTAATTGTAAAGCGCTTTGAGCACCTGTAAAAGCGCTCTAATTAAAAAATGTAATCCTTTATTATTATTATTATTATTAAAAATGGGTAACATATACTTCATTGTTCCTGATACGGCCACTGACTTATGTTGCATGTCATCCAAATTAATAAATAACTCCAAAACATATTCAACTACATATACGTATATGTGCATGTTGCCTTACAGACCGATTGGAAGGTCAGTTCAAGTAGGTTCAAGACCATAAACCTGCTTTTTACAGGTAATACCTGCTAAACATTGACATGTTAGCATTGTCATTCTGCTAATGTTAGCATTTAGCTCAAAGCACAACAGTTGTGCTTAAAAACAGCCTCACATCGTGGCTGTGTAGACTCTTAGTCTTGTTTTAACATATTCAGGAGAATAAAGTCAAAACTTCTTCACATGTTATTCTTATTTACTCTTTTAACTGGTAGTCCTAATTACACAGTGAAGTAAAAATAGGTAGTACTTGTCATTGCATGCACTCAAATGACCTTTAGTTTAAGACCTCTCATGTTGAAGATTGCTACTTTTGCTACAGTAAATGTAACCTGCGGTTAGCGTTCTACAGCACTTTAAGGTCATCATTAACTGAATCTTTGAAACCCTGTGTTTTACTTTCTCACCACAGACCTGCCCAGCTTCCCCAAGCAGTGCCATACAGAATAAACAGGGTCACAATAGTGACCGGTGTGCAGCATCCCTGAAGCCCTTCCTCGGGCTGGTGACAGCTTGTTTTCTGAGCCACGGCTTCAGCACTGAGAGAGCAGAGGGCCCCTAATGATCAGCTTTTAGTGCTGGCATAGGTCGGCTGATTAAGCCATCAGGCATCATTAGACCCTGCTGGCAAAAACAATCTCTCCAATCTCATTGGTGCTCCCAAACAGGAGAACTCTTTGAGAGAAAAACATCAGAGGACACTTTAGCTTGTGTGGTGTGTCAGGAATACTTTGGTCAGGAACAATGAGGTAACATTCAGCGGTCAAAGACCCTCTACTTCTGATGATGTAGCTCTTTATGATGCCTTTGAAAAGCATAATTCATGTAATATGAGACACCTGGTTGTCAGGTGCTTGCTAAAACTATTCTTTAAAAAAACAGAAAGCAAGGGCTGATCAACAGCAGGAAGACATGGCATCATAATACTTTCAACTAAACAGAGGAGAGGCCCTTAAAAGGTCCTAATGATCTTTCTGCAGACACAGCGACAGGTCCATTATTCCTACTAGGCATGTCCATTTTTAAAAGTGGTGACTTATATATTTATTTTACTTCAAAATGCCTCAGCTAGTCTGTGGATACAACCTCTCTCAAATGTCACAACTAAACAAATTGAGCCGGGCTGACAGAGATGAATAAGGCTGCTGCAGGCGCTGTGTCCAGAGTCTCTGGGTTAATAAAGTACAAGTACTACAGAATGTACAGATCTTCCATCTTTGGTTTTTCAAATAAAGCATGTACACTGACTGTATAATGTATCACATCAAAATGCATAAGGGTATGATGAGTGTTTTTCATAGCCAAGATGTCAAATTAATGTGGCTATGTTGTATAGTATAGTTCAAATGTACTCAGTATTTGGTTACACAACACATCTGTTGTCAATTTATCAGCTGCAGTAATTATTCAATGTTATGTAAATCATTATTTATCAGCATAATGTAACTCTTTGTTGATAGAGTTTTTTGTAGAGAGAAGACAGCCCTTTCTTTTAGCGGGGGTCTCGACACAACATGTCTCTAACACCTTTCCTCAGAAGCATTAGCAGAGTGCTCCGTGTTAATTTGGCCTGTCTTGACGATCAAGGCCAGGTTAAAGAACCATTTGACGTTAAGCGTTTTAAAATTCTCACTGAGGGATGAAAAATGAGTTCTGACACATCTGTGAAACACAGAGACAAACAGGGACCATGTAGAATTCAATGAGGAAGCTTATAATGAAGGTAGGTCTAACATGTATTGTCTCTACAACTAACATTTATATTACAAATAGTGTTTTGACTAAATGTTCATATAAAAATATTGATACACAAATATTAATAACAAATACACACATCAACAAAAGTTTAAAAGTGAACTTTGAAGTCGTTTTTTCTCCTTATAAGGAGCTCCAACAAAATGGAAGTCTTTGTTATTTTCATACACCAGCACATATGAAGTCACATTTAAATTTGAATTACACAGTTAAGCCTGAGCACTCCTCTACGTACTCCTTCACATCAAAAGGAAAGCCAATAAAATGCTTTGCTTGCAGGCATCAGCTTTGATGTTTGCTCCTCTGCTTGCTCATTTGAGCCCGGAGGCATGAAGTCAGGAGTGGACAGCACCTCTACTGACATCGTTTTTTTATAACCTCAGCCCCAGATGTACTGATTGGCATCATAGGCTGTTTTTTTCGTAGCAGCATATGATTCTCTATTCTTCAGAATTATTATTTATTTACAGTCTAGTTATTCTCCCACATGCTGTAAGTCTAAAATATGTCATTTTGATAGGGAGCTTTTTACTGCGTACGAATTAAAGATACTAGGTGATGAACTGTAATCAAGTAAGCCCACAGGAGCCTTTGTCTGTTCAGCATCGTTAACGCGAGCGGCGGAGAAGACTTCACAGCGGTTGCGAGAACATATAATTACATTGCTTAGAAATGTGTGGAACTGTAACTCACCATCAAGGGGTGTTTTCATGAGATTATGCAGCCTTGTTCAATAAAAACTAGGATGGATCATTGAAGGGCTCTTTTCACTGCCTATAAAGGGAGAAAATGTCATCACCGTTGCCTTAAAATTCCCACCTGAACATGAATCAGCACTGTGAACCTATGTTAACTCAAGTCTTTACACCTGTGAAACAAGCATATTTATGAGCCATCATCTCCTATTCATCCTGTTCAGGAAGATAATAAGACAGTTACCCAGTCGAGGTATGACTAAACTGAGTAGGATTTCTATGGATCATTATTGTAGGTTATTTAAGAATTCTCACATTTCACTTAAGATTTTAATTTTATGATTGCATAGTGCCATATAATGTGGATAAATTACTGCAGGCAGTACACTTCAACACGAATATCCACAGAGTGTTGTATCATTTTATCTTTTCAGATCTATTGCCAGCTTTTTTCTCATAAATTCACCATGAACCAGTAATATGTAAACTTCATGCCCTACACTTGTCACAGGGGAAAGGCCAAAATGTGCTTTACAAATGTTAAAAATAAGAACATGAAAACAGTCAAAAGTGACTGCAATTTTTTAATAATCTACAACACATTTAGACACACTAGAAAAGCACAAAGGAGCAAAAAGGCCAGTTCAAAACAAGTAAGTTAGTGTACAGAACAAAGGCCAGACAGTATGAGTGTATGCGTGAATATATTATGCAAGTCATTTGTATAATGATAGAAACTGCTATTATGATGATATGCCTTTTGCTTTCGTGATTCAGCAGTCAGCCTTTAAGTGTTGGTAATTTGTTTGTTTTGTTGTTTGTTTTTGCTCAGCGGTGTGATTGGCCATCTTTTCACAGCTATTTAAAAAAACATTAGTAATTTGAACTGCCTCAAACAGCAGGATATTTCACCCGCATAATTTCCCTCATGTTATCCATCAGTTCACTCCTAGGGACTGTGGACCCGGTTAGAAAGTCAATATTTGATTGTGTCCAGCACCTACTCCACTCCCTACTGCAGTAAGTGGTTAAAAAACACACATATCACAACGGTTGTACATGCCAGAAGGACTGAGAGAGCGTGTGGTAATTGTAGTGTGACTGATTGAGGGCCGACGCTTGGTTTTTGTTGAAGCAAGAATCGAAAACAGGGTTGATAAGGTCACACAGAAAACACTTCATTATCGCAACATGCACTACCAGTCGTGTTTGTGCATTTAAAATCAAACAGTGAGGTCTGATTAGTTTCAACCGTACACCTTATTTACATTTAGATTTTGTTTTAATGTTTTATTTTACGTGTTTTCACAATCCAGACTATGTACTCTATCTGCTGCTGTTCCTGACAGCGTTGAGTGAATACAGGGGTCTCTTCTAATTTATTTACTTTTCCATCTTACTGACATGTTTAACAACCTGTGATAAGTCACTGAAGCATCTCCCAGAGCTTGTGACTAGGAATTAATAAGGGCCACAGTCTGGTTACTACTAAAACATGTACAAATGTGTGAACTAAATCATATTTATATGTTTAAATATTTGTTTTGTTTACTTATTTATCTATAAAGTATCAATTCATTTTTGTCATTTGGTTATTTATATAAAAACAGTAATAAGCCAAAATTGTGCCACTTTTTATGGTAATAGTTTTCCAAATTGGAATATTAAATGTTGGCTTACGCAATATTTATTTCCCCGTGAGTATTTATTTTGCCAGAATAAAGGAGATGCACACATTACAAGCTGCGCTCTGTTACCTTGTAAGATCGAGACTGGAAAAAAGTGGCTTTCACTGTAGGAAGTTACATTTGTCTGTGCATTGTACCATTTACAATGTTGCTTGATTTTGAGTATATATTTAAATATTCACCCTTAAATATTTCCACAATTTCTTTGTATTAATTGTATAATAAAATATGACCTTTTCCCTATTAGGTATATTCTCGAAATAAATAAACTGTGATAACGATCCCAAATGATATATCCATGCTTTATTGTTTACCCTGAAAGAAACAGCTACATACATACATACTGTACATACGTACATACATACATACATTGTATACATAAATAGATACATAAATAATTAATATTCAAACAGACACTGTCACTGTGTCAGTGAAGTCCATCGATGCTGCATGTCTGACAGGTGTAGATGTTATGTACAGCTGAGGTCTACTACAGTTCATGTGGAGCTGGCAGGGAAGGAGTACAGGAGGCGATGTGGACACTGTTAGCAGGAGGTGAACGTTTTCCAGAAGAAGTTTTTACAGGGGGCTTTACGGTCACGCTGCGGCAGTGATAGCCTGTTGTAGACGGCCCTCTCCTCCAGACGGGACTCCAGCGGCTCCTCCAGGTCCAGGGGTCCGGCCTCCTCCGGCAGCATGTTGGTGTCCAGAGCTCCGTCCAACAAGCCCGACACCAGCTTCAGGATCAGCTCCTTTCGCTCCTTACTCAGCTCCTGACCAAAAATCTGAAACATATCACAATCATGTGAAAATGTAAAATCTTGTGATCTTGGGTATTATCATTTTTTTTAAGAGGCTGAATAAAAGACTGTATGAACTTTATAATAGGTTAATAAAATGTTCTTGGAAAATATATTTGTATTCCAAATAAATTCTTTAAAATAAAAAAAAAACTCAAAATATCAAACTATTTATTTTTGACGATTTTAAAAATAATCTGGATTTTACCGTTATTATTTTTAAAACTTAAAAAAATTTCCCTACAAAAAATTGTCAAATCTATCAATAATAACTTTTAAAAACAAGAAATACATTTTGTATGAAGTATACAACAACATTTTCCTCACCCTGTTCAGATGGATGGAGCTCCTGTCCTCCACAGGAAGCACGGAGGCTGCTCTAACACTGTACAGGACCCCCATGAGAGCTGCTAACACCACCAGGAGCTGCATGCTGTGAGAGGAGTGCAGTTGACGGAGCAGATCTAAAGCCAAAAGAGCAGGAGGCTCACAGAGATGGGAGAATGAGGGTAAGAGAGAGAGAGGGAGAGTCTGAGCAGCTCAGAGATCCAGAGGAGACTGGTGGAGAAAGTGCAGCGCGGCTGGTGGTCACCACTGATGATTCTTCTGCTCTACCTCCAAAGTCCCTCACCCTTTTATACCCCTTTCTGCCACTGACGTACAGTGTGGTGGGTGGATGATAGGGGGTGTATGTGTGAGTGGGTTTAGGGGTGTTTTTGTGAGTGTGGAAGAGGAGGGGAGATGAACGGTTCAGGACAGAACAAATGGAAGCGTCGAACACTTAACCTTTTTGACAAATTGTGAACATCTGCAGAGGGCGAAGACGTCATCGGGCTAAAAGCAGGTTTTGACGTCAACATGTCACTAATGTATTGACAGTTATGAAAGACAATCTCAAACAAGATCTCTTCAGGTGGTGAATGGACAATTCCATAACTCATCAACCGCCCCAAACACTCTCAACTGGTAATTTCCCTTAAGTAGCAATCAAAAAAATCCCAAAGCAATACAAATGGACCACAAGCTGACTTGTCATTGTTATCTCAGTATCCCCTTGTATAGCTCAGTGCATCTGATTCCTGTCACAGTGCCTCTACGAGCCTCTCTGACACCTGCAGATTACAATTGAACGGTCTGACACTTACTAAGACTGAGGAAGTGCCTTCAGGAAATGTATCCACCTTAGCGGAGTAAACACAGTTGGTAAAAAGAAGAAGGACCAATTAATTTTGCTTTTCTGAATCGAACAATGGATTTTGTTCAGTTACCATCAAATAAAAAACTGTATCCCAACTAGTTTTACAAAACAAAAAATATGTCTGTACTCTCGTCTAGCAAGCCACAACGACTGTGAAAGTACAATAATTATAATTTAAATGCACTATAGCTGCAGCTCAATTAAATTCACACTATATTCTAAGCTGTTTGGATTAGTGAGAAATGGTTTCCTGGCTAGCAATACACATAACAAATGTGTCATTTACCTATTTTCTTACCCAAGTCTTTCTTATAAATTATTCTTCGGAGATCAGCACTAGACAGTGTTTGAATGATTTATATAAATATTACATAAGGCTTAATATTACATTACATTTGAATTGAGCAGAATACATTAAAGTCAACAAGTGATTACATTTAGGATGACTTGTTTATTGTATGCAGCTAAATAGCATCATTAAATGTAGTTCACAGTTTAGCAAAGAAAGATTTATCTGAGCTATTCCTAATCTGCTGTAAATCTAATTAGACTGGTCTATATAACCACTCACCCAACAAATTGTTGATGACAGCAAAAACATACACCGTTGTTGGAGAATAACTTGTTTCAAATGTTCAAGCAGCCCTCTGGCAGAAATTGCTGAATTAGCACAACTGACAGTTTACTGACGGTGCTACTGGCAGGGAACATACAGTACTTATACTCTAGTCGATATGTTTAAATTGATTTGTTGTGCTTTCAAAACAGTGTTTGAGGTATTTTCTTCCATACACTGCTAAATCTCAACATGGCCAAGATTAGCTGGGTTTTGAAACGGCTTTATATTTGCAGTTCAGTGTGTTTAAAGAATCAACAACAATTGGGCTCCTTATAAATATCTGCAGTCCAAACTGAAAGAGACTTCAAGCTGTGAGGAACGTCAGCATGACGGCAGGTCTGGGTGCTCCCAGATCTTATTAATGTGCGTGGAAGTCTCAATTTTCACTACATCTACTTCATGTATGGCCTCAAGCAACACTTCAACAGCTCTCTGATAGCGATCACAAAGGAACATTGAATATGAGATCATCTGAGGATTGGGTGTGGAGTCGTATCTATGAAATAGATGGATCCAGACATATGGGTAAAACTTGTCAAAATGCCTCAATTTAACTTGCATTAAAGTTACAAAGGACAAGAAGGTGAAATGTCTTCAAAGTTCTGTCACTTTAGAGTATTGTCGTTTAAATGGATAAACATACATTTTAATACCAACATACTCTTAAAGGATCTTAATGTAAGACAGTTTACGTTTCCATTCCTATATTACTGCAGTGAACATTCATGAACATGAAGAACCTTGAGTGCATCCACTGTAATGCACTATGAAAGCAGTATGGTAATAATGTACTGTGCTGTTGCAGGTTGCTCACATTTTAATAGAAAACCAGTGACGGCTGAGGTCTTACACAATAATGAAGGTTGATGCAACTTAGGGCAACAGTGACATTTTCCATTGCAAAACACTGACTGATGGGAACAATTGAAAGGAGCCAATGGGCTTTTCATCTAAATTCAAAGAAAACCAAGTTTAATTGAAATGCATTCCTTTACCATCATATGCATAACAGATTAAAGAACGCCATCTTGTGCCTGAATACTGAAACTGCACTTGTACATAACCATTACTGCAACTCTGTTCATACCAGTACCTGCATGACTATGTTCAGGGTTAACCATTTTCCATGAACACATCACATATGAACCTGCATTTGGTTGGAAAGTGATGCTGC
This sequence comes from Gymnodraco acuticeps, assembly GCF_902827175.1. Taxonomy (NCBI): domain Eukaryota; kingdom Metazoa; phylum Chordata; class Actinopteri; order Perciformes; family Bathydraconidae; genus Gymnodraco; species Gymnodraco acuticeps. Next base: position 5,007,189 of record NW_022992351.1, read on the forward strand.
TATTGGTGAAGATTAGTTCAGAAATATAAGACAGGTTTAGTGGATAGAGATCTTGAACACAATTTTAACTCAGTTTTTTCCACTGTCCTTTACAGATTTAAAATAGCACTGGGTATTTTTCCTGCAATCAACTATGGTATTTTTAAGGCACGATATATTTAAAAGATATCAGCATTATAAACCAGAAAGAAAATATGAAATGTATTCCTCCATTTAGCTGTTATTTGCAAAGATAGAAGCGTATGCACACGAGTAAACCCATCAGTGTTGGAATGCATACAGATTTCATATCGCCATTTTATTTTACCAGTTTATTAGTTCTTTAAAAAAAAAAATCAGATTCATTGCTCATGTATGAAACCATTTCTCAATAGATTCAATGTGGACTTGAAGCGAATGAGTACTGAAGATCAGAGCCGGTAAGGACTACAGGCTTACTACAGAACACAAGTACCACTGGTAGTCAATACCCAACACTTTAAGTGAATATCATATTCAATTCACATCTTTAAAAAATGTCTTGCTTTGTAAAGCTCCATTAGCCTGCTGATTCATTTGTATGTTTAACACTGTAAAATTAAAGACTTTCATTTCCAACATATGGTCAAAGCTGAGCAACTCTATTCATCCTTAATTGGTATTATTATAAAGGGATACTTTCTCAACAATGGACACTTGAACTTTCTTCTAGGCCACTTTAGGTGCCTGGTACACTTTGATAGATAAAGAACAAGTTTTCAAACAACAAACAACCAATTTCAGGCACTATAGGGTTCGTGTGTAGAGTAGACATATTTTGAATATACAGTCATGACAGATGGCAACTCTGCATTTTCCTATGAGCACAAACCGATGATTAACATTACAAATAAAAGTAAAGCAATACATTACATGTCCATATCCATGTAGTAAGTAACGTATTACATAGTGGGTAGATGCAGTGAGTTCGATAGACAGTACACAGTTTCAGAGTGAGGTTAGGTTTCCACCGCAATGCTCTTCCTGCTCGGACCAGCCCATTATTTAGCTCTTGACAAAAATGCTGATAAGACATTTACAGATGTAAAAAAAAATTGAAAAACCAAAATATACATCAGTATATTTAAATAAAAGACTGTAAGACTGGAAGGAACAAAACATTGGAACACTATGTAACTGAGCAAGGTCCCACCCGCTGATTATTATATGCCTCCACCTGTGAAATGTTGGAGGCTACTCTCTCCTGTGTTACTGATCTGTGTTGAGGAGCAGAAGACGTGGAGCATCTGCAGTCTGAGGGCCAGGTAGAGGAGGAACATGGTGGTCGCTTGTTGTTGGTCATGCTTCATTGAGAACCTGTAAATGGTAAAGAAGATAGCGACTGAAAAGTAGCAAAAATGTGTTAACAGTTTAAAGTGAACTTGAATCAAATATAAAAAGTAACATTAATAATATTTACCTTTCTAGCGAACTCTGGCAGGACGAACGATGCTTTGTGAATTTCAGGGTTGTAATATTTAAGATTCATACTTTCCATTTCTTCTTTTGATAATGCTGTCATTGGTTCCAGGAAATTTGTTTCCTAATTCAAAAGTGAAAGTGCACTCCAGTCATTTGATGGACATTACCAATGACCATGAAAACAGCAGACATGTTTATTGTGCTTCAGATTAGGTTTTACAATAAGCAAGTGGCATGTAAAGTCTATCAGACAACAATCAGGAAATTGGCGGATGGAAAATGAAGACTGACTCGCACACTTACAGGATTTGTACTGCAGAGCATGAATCCAATTTGGCCACTGGGATAAGTTGGGATGGTGGTGTAGGCGTAGTCTACCACAGGGAATAGGGTCTTGCAAAAGGTTCGCATCTCCTTTATCAGCTCCAAATGGAGCCATTGACACTCTCCTGTGAATATGACAAGAGAGCGGAATAAGGGCATGTTCATTTCCTGCCCTGTTTCTTGTAGGTGGACGACTATATTAATGGGAACACGACACTTTGAGGTGTGTAAAAAAACAAGCCATCACCAGTATTTTAAACGTACCTCAACTTCTACTCAAGTCAGCACTTTACTAATTTACATAGACATTTTCTTACTGTTAACACAAAACTTGGGTGAAATATAAAATTACCCTGCGAACAAAGAATTCCACCGGTTCTCAGCGCTGTCTTCATCAGCTGATAGTAAGACTCCTTGAACAAACTCTCAGCAGGTCCTGCAATACAATCATAACTCAGAATTGGATTGCCTAAATGAACAGTTGTGGCAAACAACGGTGTTGTTAGCTTACCAACAGGGTCTGAGGAATCGGTTATAATGATGTCAAAGGCATCCTGGTTCTTCTTCATGAATTCAAAGCCGTCTCCAACATGGAGGGTGAGCTTGGGACTGTAAAACCCTTTGGCCATCCCTGGGAGGAACTTCTTCGACGCATTAATGACATCCTTCACAGAAGACATGGAAATGAGCAGTGATTACTTAGGTGCTGTATTAGGATACAATTATCCTTTTACACAGAGAATCTGTGAATTGACGATGTTCGGCATCATAATGCTGTTCGTAAAGTCTCTCTGGTGATAGATGGGGGATGTTAGCATGGTCACCGAACCAGTCTGACAGTTTGTTGCAATCATATTAGAGGCTTCTCAATACTCAAATTTCCCCTCCTCGGTCCTCCGGTAGTGACCCGGAAATGAATTTCAGCGCGCCATTTTGAAGGACGTCTCATTTCTCGAAATGCACACCGAGGACCGAGGATCGAGCGTCGAGGAGGCTCTCTGGAGGAGCTATAACCGAGGATACACTGATGGTTCCTCCACGGCTCCTCCGCGGATGCATTTCCGGGAACGGTGGAGGCGTGACGCACGGCCGGACTTATCTCAGCCAATGACAGCTCTGCATGCATCCTCTGGATATTATTTTAGAAACGGCTTTCATCGCGTTGCGATGTTTACAGTGAGAACAGCTGTGAGGTCCGTGCAGAAAGCAGAGCAGTGTACAATATCACTCAGTATAACAGGCCTACATTACTCTCTTTATTTGCTGTAGTACAAAGAGTCGATATTTTTCTAAGACCATTTAGTGCGTCACATAATAAAATACACAACGGCTGTAGCCTGATTATGCTTTAGGAGCTGTAAGTGTGTGTTGTAGGCAGTGTGTGTTGTAGGCAGTGTGTGTTGTAGGCAGTGTGTGTTGTAGGCAGTGTGTGTTGTAGGCAGTGTGTATGTGTGTGTGGTACAGTATGTAGGTGTGTGTTGTACAGTGCGTAGATGCGGCAGACAGACGGGTCTCAGTTGGTTTGGTGTCCTCTGCTTACTTTTAATTTAATTTCAAATCTTTATTTATACAGATAAATCCCATTGAGATCATTGATCTCTTTTTCAAGGGAGACCTGCTCAAGTAGTTCCACATGAAACATAAATAGAACAACAAAAGGACATCATACAGCATCATTTACATAATTATCCACATAAACAGGTACCAACAGCTTCCGATTGACAAGCATCCAACCGAGCTTTAAAAACATTTAGTGGCACCAGATTGTTCAGTTTCCATTTAATTTGCAGACTATTCCAAGACAGAGGAGCTGCACATCTAAAAGCTGTCTTCCCTAAGACAGTCCTAGCAGTTGGCACATTTAATAAAACCACAGCATGCGATCTCAGGCAGTAGCCACTTACAATTCTCCGTGAGATCAGGGAGCAGATATAAGATGGAAGTTTCCCTAACATGGCTTTGTATGTTAGGGAACTTCTTATATCTGCTCCCTGATCTCACGGAAAATTGTAAGTGGCTTATTATTATTATTACAAGTTAATACAACTTTTGGCCCGTAATTTCAATTCCCCATTTCAGCGACCAAAGAGAGGGGGGGGGATATATCCAGTCTCTGATTGTGTTACGTTATTATGAGAGTGCTGAGCTCTCATACTTTAAATTGTATATATTTATATAAATATATTTGTGTGTGTGTGTCCGCATCTGTGCCTGTTATTGTCTCATTATACCGCACTCTCAATGAATTCAAAGTAAATATGTGGGGGAACAATGTTCAGCTGATCTAACAGAGATTATAAAATACAGCACTATGACAAAACACTCGACAGCTGATGCAGCTGTTGCCACGTAATAATGAACGGACATCGCTTTAATATGACCACTCAGAGGAGAGGAGTTCTCATTTCTTTAAACGTCTGCTGCTTCCCCTCCTCTCTCCTCGGTCCTCCGCTCGCATCTCCTGTGGGCGGGTCTAAGTCTCGAGGAGGGGAGTCGAGGAGGGGAAATTTGAGTATTTAGAAGCCTCTATATTGTCTGTGGCAGGGCGCCGGCTGCTGGTGTGAAGGGAGTGGCTCGGCCGGAGGCCAGACAGCTGATCGGAATCAGGTAATCAGAGACGGAATAAAAGCATGTCGTAACCTGGTTCTGGTCTGTTTTGCAGTAGGCGGGATCCTGGAAAGTCGCCAAAGGACCCACACGGGCAACGTTTGAGACCTGTGTATACTTTGTTTTGGAGTTAATAAAACGCCTGTGATCAACCAACCTGCTCTTTCCGTCCCTATTTGAACCCTGTGTGAGCGGAGAGGCTCACAGTCATATATATATTTTGGTCATTAAAAGTAAGGCGTAATTAAGATCATAGACTAAATGAAGCATAGAATAAACCTCTAACTTGCTTGCTAGGTAAGTTAGCAAACTTTTAAGCTTCCAAATATGTACTTGTTCGATGCTGTGGCTGCTCTGCAAATCACCACCGAAAGGTGGGTGATAAAGAAACTCCGTAAACAGCGGTTTGTACATAAGTGTTATTTGTTTGCCCGGTGTCCGCTTTGAGACAGTTGTTGTTGCGCTCTGCGCCTCCGCAGAATCATACACTGGTGTGAGACTTGCTGTCAGAGCCTCCTCAGCTGAAATAGTTTTCCACAGGAAGAAGTGAAATCAGTAAGGAGACATCTCTACTCTCCCAGGGAACGTCAACACAGATCTTACTTTACTTTAAAAAAAAAAAAAAAAACTGTTGAATGATGAATTGATTCTTTTTTTTGGGCATTATAATATAGGAAAGTGCAGTGCCTATGCCCTGCTGCGAAGTGGGGGGCAATGTTTGTTTTTACATTTTCTATTTGAGGTTTAATCTCCAAATTGCATATCTTGGTTCCCCAAAATACACCCGTCAAGTGTGAACAGGTGCACTGTTCTCAAGATGTACATGTTACTTGTGTTTTTTTAGAACATTTGTCAAAAGTTATACACAATTGGCCATCTCAAAAAAGGGTGGGGACATGTCACCAGCGTAAATGACACTTATGATTGAAAGTAGTGTTGCTCTCACCTCATCTATCTCACACATAACCACCGACTCCACCAGCGGATTCTTCACCACTTCCCGTAGCACTCCGCCATCTCCACCTCCAATAATCAGCACCTGAAAAAAGGGAAACAGACTATTAGCACAGGAAACATGACTCAGCCATACTGCAGATAGATTAATGTATCAACAAATCTGAGCCATACCTTCTTGGGGCAGGGGTGACTGCACAAGGGAAGGTGGGCTATCATCTCTTGATAGGAGAACTCATCCCTTTCTGTGCACTGAATCACTCCATCCAGCACCAAGACATTCCCATAGGTTTTACTGAAAAGTAATGTTGCAGCAAAGTGAGAGGCACATTACATTTGAAGCTAGTGTAATGAACTAATCACGAATATTTACATTACTTAAACAGGATAGAGATATTAGAGACAAGATATTGCTAGCTTGACTGACCCGTTAACGTTACTCCTCCTAGCCAAAAACTATAAATACTAACCACCTTGCCTACTCATCCGTATTATGTCTTTCTTTTCTACCTAGCTAGTGTGCTTGCAAGAAAAATGTGTTTAGGGGCAAACTGAACAATAACTCAGCTAAGCTAATAGTTGAAGAAACTTCTCCCGATCCCAGGAGCTTCAGGTTGCTCATTCATTGACGACACACGCTAACAGCTAGCAACCAAGTTTTTTAGCTGAAAGTACTCACCTCTTGAAAACCATAACATCTTGAAAATCGGATTTCTTGTGGTAGAGGACCTCTTCTACTTGAAGGCTCATTGCTTGCCCAGGCCATAGCGCGCATGATTCAGTAAACCATCCATCTTTTATGTGCTCCATGACAGAACTGCACGGCCAGAAATAATACTAACGTGTGGGTAATGTGGCAATGTGAGAGAGTAACACTTTCACGTTGTCTGCCAGCTAAACTGATGCCTTGGCCCACAACCAATGGGATGCTGCCGACGTCAGTGATCTGTCGTTATGCAGACCAATGGAGTGCCGTTATAAATAGTTTCCTGTACATTTTGTCTGACTTGAGACCGCAAGACCCGCCCACCGCCTCTAGGCTGTTCTCCTCACACAACCATGCTGTTGTAGCCAGAGCCATATAATAGAAGAGTTACGACAACGGAAGTCCAAAAACGGTTATCGTCACGTGGTTCATGTAGAAGAGGATATATATGCCTATATATGATATATGGCTCTGAGCTAAACCAGTGCTGGTGTACCAATGAAAAACCAAGAAAAGGCAAACATTCGTTTATTGTATTATATTATAAAGGCGTTTATCAAAGTAATTAATATTTTAGACACATAAAAAAACAACACAACAATGTAAACTAAAGCCTATCCTCTTTGTAACATATTATTCAAATATGAACTCAAAAAACTCAAGGACATTTTCAAGAACTAACTGTAGGTGATTCAGTACTTCTTTAAAGTCCCCACTCAAACCCGTGTTGAAAGATAGTAATTTAAAACGGAAGGAAAAGTACAGCTCTGGGTAGAACATACGCTTCATCGTGTGTCGCCTATAATATAATGAATGGGTACAAACAATGGTTAAAAAATACTTCATAGTAAAGAGCCAGTGTCTGTTCATTTGCAGGATCACAAGTAAATAATGTAGCCAGAGGCTAGTTTTATTTTGGAATTAAACAGCCTTCTGTTATACATTCAGTTGTTAAAAGTGATAAGAGCTTTTTAGAGGTCAGTGCCATGTTGACCTCAGCCATGAAACTGTACTTTTTGTTCTTGTGTTTTGATGTGGGTGCATATTTTTAATATGTGGTTATGTATTGTTTTATGAAGCCTTTCTTCTAAATAAGTACATATTTGTAATTTGATTACCTAAGTGTTTCCAATGTGAGCGTTTCTTTGTTTAATTTATTACACAAGGGAGGCACCGATACATTATAGACAACATTATGTCCAAACATATAAATTAATCACAAAATGAATACAAGAAGTCAAACCTGTTAGGGAGAGTCAATTCAAGGCAAGGTCCCTAAATGGCCTTGAATTGAATCCCTTGGTGAGTAGATGGCGCCGTGGATGGCTGCCGGGTCGCTAGTTCATCTCCAACTTTGCATTTAATTGCATTGTTGAGGAACCTTCGACCAAAGTTTTTAATTCATTACATAACTACACCGTAGTTGTGTATATGATATGACAATAAACCTTTTGAATCTAAATGGCAACAGTTCAAAGTAACAGTGAGGAAACATGATTTCAATTCACAGGGTTAAACTGGTAAGCGATTAATAGCAGAATGTGCTCACCCTGCAGGAGTTTTATTTGAAATATTGACTGGCCGCTTGACATAATCCATTAGAAAATATCAGTGGTTATAGTTTTGAAGAAAGGTGTCATTGTTATACTGCATCACACTGCTCAACCATATGTAAGTTTATTAGGTTTCATTCATAATCATTATCTAAAAAGGCAAATAATTGTTCCTCTAAAATTGTCTTTAATAAAGAGGTCTGTGCTTCCACATATTTACAGGGCAAACTGTTTTACAAATGGAAGAAACTTGAGTAGGAAAATCGTTGATTGTTGAAATGAAAAATGAAAATAAAGGGATCATTGTTTCTGCAAGATAAGAAAAAGTTTTAAAATAAGAGAGAATATGGCATCAAGGAGAGTTTATCTTTTGGGCCAGTTGTGCTTGAATCCTCTGTAGAGAAGAAGAAACAGACAGAATGGTTAACATACTTTGATGAATGTATTAGTGAAGGCAATGAATCTACTGCACTGTAAATGTTTACCTGTCAGATTTCCCAGCCATGTACGACATACTTTTTCCACCTCCAGAATTAGATTTTTGTCCCTTGGGTTTTTTCTGTTGGGATTAAAACATTTAAATTAGTCATGCACGCATAAAAAAAACATATTGTCAATAAAGAAATGAATCAACAAACAAATACCTTTTTCCTAAAATCATTGGATTGCCGGTTTGGATCGAACTGAGTGTTGTCCGTTGGTTTGTTACCTGTAAAAATAAAGTAGGTGCCATGAGTTTGATTCATTTTTATTATTATTATTTAATATACAAAGACCAACTGAAGAGAAAAAATAAGTGATGTGATGACAATAAATAAAATATATACATACCAGCAAAGACTTTGAGGTCTGACTTTCTGTAGTCGAATGGCTTGAAGGGTTCTGGTGGAGGTGGTTCAGTCTTCTCGGGCTTCTCTGCAGATTTCAATAGCTTCTTACTCGGTTTGGGAGTCGACTCACCAACGTCACTGGCGACCCTCTCTCTTTTCGTTCCGGGTTTTACAGATTCCTAATGAAATTGGTCAGCAACATTATTTTCTGTACAATACTTCCAATAAATACTCTAATGATTGTATTCTGTTTCACTAACAAAACACATCCAGTGATGGGACAAGAAGTATGGGGGGAGGCAGTTCTGAGGTACAACTAATCAAACAGCTCTCGTTTTGATTATTTTTGATTTATTTATTTTCTGGGATTGCTCTATTTATGGTGCACCATTACATTGAATTTAATAACATACACCAAGGTAATCTTAAGGAATTAAAGGAAATTATAGAGAATAATAATAATGGATACTACCTTCAAACATTATGATTATCTTTACTGCATATTTGACAAATATATTTATTTGTACCAAACAACAGTTTAATAGTGTATTGGCCTGTGATCGAGATAATTGCAGTTAATTAAGTCCACATTGTTTGACTCTTTAGTGAGGAAACATTCTCAAATAGAGAACCTAACCTTTTGCTGCCATCTAAAGGTTTGAATGCTCACTTGGCTTGACTCTCTGCATCATTAAATTGTTGTGTCTCTGTTAATTGACACTGTGTGTTATTCAACGACCTGTGGGTGAGTGCCACGTGAAGTTAAAATCCCTACAATGTATTAACTTGCTCAATAAATGGTTTGGTTTAAGACATGTGAAAAAGACTAGAACATCATTACACAATTGATATAATGATACAGTAATTTAAAACACTTTTCTTTTATGCAAGTTGGAGCATAGTGGAGTGTGTGTCAAGTCTGTTCTTAGTTAAAGTAAAGTGTTCTACAATGGTAGTTATCCAGCTAGAAGGTCAGTTCAGGGCATGCTTCATATTACATTACTACAATCACAGCATAAGATGTGAATGACTGAGGGTTTAAAATTAGATTTAGTGGCCAAACTATTTCTTTTTAAACATTAGTGCAGCATACTGCAGTTGCAGTACATACTTAAAGTAAAAAGAAGAGTATGTGATTTAGAACACAGCCATAATATAAGTGCACAAGAAGCTTTGGAAATCTTTCTTTCAAACTGAAAGAAAAAAAAACTTCACTGGGTTAACCCTAACTACCAAAGTGGCAGCTGAAACATAGAATGATCCGATCAGAGACAATTGTTGCCTGCAGTTGGCAGGTTGACGAGCGTTACTTTCAAGTGCTGCTGCCAACTATAATAAATGCCACCAGACAGCGCGAACATGCTTGTTTGATGCCGCCTTCCCAACTTAAAACAAACTTTCACTTTTCACTTGAGCCTTCATCACACAATGGATTTCTGTGGAGCACGTCATTACTGAGCACAATACAACTCTACTCAAGGTATCCAACTCAAAGCCCATGCATGGTTAGAGGCGAGAGTCAAACAGAGGGGACCATTCTTTCTGCTGCACAGTCTCAAGATTTTTGTCAAACTGAGCATTTAAAACTGAGAGGAAACACCATATGGTGGCAAGAGCGCATAGAAGTAACTTAGTAGGAGGGCGCCAAGCAATACCCTCGACAGACGGAGCTAAAAGGAAGTGGGGCTTTTAAGCAGAAAGTAGATATTGTTGTTCCCCAGGAGGGAAGAAAGGTGTTTGATGAGCAGAGGACAAGTCTTTAATGCTGCAATCCCACTATGTATTTTTCCCCAGGCACATCATGTGACAAATATATATTAAAAGGCCACTGAAATGCCAGTTCTGCAGACTGGCAGCAGTGGTTCAATCGCTTGTGAGTCACTGTATTTATGCAGGAATACCAGCAAATGGGGGGCATTGAAGAGGGTTAAACTGTCTATTACAGCACTATCTTTAATATGCTGAGCCAGGCTCTTGGGTGAATATAACACTTGTGATTGTCACGGATATGTATCTTCCCAACAGGGACATCAAAAGTGAAGTTGACTGTGTAGCCAATCTAAAGTGGGTGAGGGGAAATGTAAGCACAAAAAAGCACATGACTTACCGCTGCCTGCTCGCGAACAGTGGGAACGTTCTGGAGAGACTCCTGGTAGCTCTGCTTAGCCTTCTTTCTCTCATCTGTGGATATGTTGCATGCAAATACAATGAGGGGCGTTTCATTGAAAAAGGTGTACATTTGGAGCATATTCGACCTCCATTACCTGCCACTTTCTTTGTGAGTTCCTTTTTTTCTTCCTTTGCTTTTTTTTTGGCATCCAACTCCTTCTGTTGCTGCTCAATACTCTGCAGCTTCCATCTTTTACTTATCTGTAAATGTGAGATGGTACAGCTATGAATATTCAAATATTTAGCTAAGAGGAAAAGACAAATAGGTCTAGAGGTTGATGGATGGATGGAGTTTTTACATACCTCAAATATTTTGGAAGATGGGTCAAACTTGGCATTCTTGCTGATGTGCACATTGTTGGAGGGCAAGTACTAAAATCACAAAGAAGATAGTTGAATGCCGTGTGTCTGTTTAAATAAAAACGCAACATTACTGAGGGGTTATCGCTGGTCATCTCTTACCATTCTGAAAGGGTTTTCAAAAGACTCAATGATGCGCCTGGCTTTCATTTGACCCACAGGAAGGGATTCTGGGTCATTCTGTGTTTCCGGCTCCTTTAAAAAAAAAAAACGCAGAGTTATCACATAAGGTATCACATTTGTGTGAGAATCGGCCAAGGTAAGGTAACTAAAAGTCTTTACCTCAAACTGTGTGATTTTAGCTTTTGCTACAAGGCCACTTGTGTTTTCTTCATCAACATCCATTTTGGGCTCATCCTCTGCAAAGAGCATCCCTTGTTTGATGGGCATTTCTGAAAATAAATACACAAGTTACAGGCCTGATAGGCTTAAATAATAAATTACTGGAATAATGCAATTAAATATGTGCAATTATGAGGCTTACCATCAGTAGAACAGTTATGGAGATCGCTCTCAGAGACCCTGGATGTATCATGAGGACCAAACAACGTGACGTCAGCCTGGAAAAGTATACAAAATGTAGTTAATTTTGTCCCATTTGTTGTTTTTAACAAATACTGAATGCAAAACACATATATTCCATCTGGTTTTTAACATTTCTTAACTAACCTTTTTTATGGGTGTGAGTCCTTTCTTCTTTTGAGCTGCAATCTCAGCCTGTGCAACGTGTAGAAAAGATTGCAATGGATTTAGATGCAAACATTGATATTGCACAAAAAAAACATCCTTACGGCTGCGCCCCATGTTTTCTTACCTTGAGGAGAGGCATTTCTCTGGCTTGCTGCACTAACAAATGCAGCTCATTGACCTGCTGCCTCACCAGCGGGGGTACAGGGTTACAGCAGGCGATGATGCCCTGTGGCTCTCTGAAAAGAAAAAGAAAAAAATAATGTGCTACAGGGAGAGAACCAATGCTGAAGATGAATCAAACTAAGTGGGAAATCTAATGGACTTACTTTGGCATCTCCTCAGATATCTTGTTCATCATATGAGTGGGCAGAACAAATCTAAAACACACAAATAAACACATTTCAAAAACATGTCAAGACAGACTGTGAATGATTCTAAAAGAGAGATTGTCACAAAAATGTGGGTTATAAAATCATGCTTGGAGAGAACTATAAATAGGGAAACAGCTAGAGGATTTCTGGAACATCGAGTCCATCTTCCAAACAGCATACCCGGTGCTTTCATCTTCCTGCCTGGCCAGCTTGTCCCTCCAGGCAAACAGCAGTCTGAAGGCAGTGAGCTGCTGGGTGTTAAAGGACCTTTTCTGCTTCCTCTGCAGCTCCAAATATGACTCCTCTGTGAATATAGGCTTCACATATTTCTGTATGGAAGAAGAGCACATGATGAATGTTGAAGAATGTTAGAAAAGGCCAGAGACCATGGTGTGAACATTAAAAAAGCAATTAAGAAATGAAACAGTGGAATAGGAGTATATATATAAATGTTATTCATTGGGATAAACCCCTTGAGATGCACCATCTAGTTTTCAAGGGGTCCCGACAATAGCAACAACTTACAGACATACATAAACAAAAAGACAAAATGCAAAACATGACACACAAGACAAACCACATACAGTCTGTTAAGTGAAATTCAAGCAATGCACACAATCATTAAAATTTGAGACAGTCAAGCAAACCAGTTTCATCAATATCAGTTATAACAAGTACAGACCAGTTGAAAGTGAGATAACAATGCATGTTTAAATAAACCCAATGATGCAAGAGATCTAATAGCAGCAGGTAAAGTATTCAAGTCAGTTGGGGCTTTAAACATGAACGCTCTTCTGCCAATCAATTTTTTTGCAGAGGGGACAGAGAAATAAATCTGAACAGAATGTCTAACTTGATGAATTGGTGAGTAGGGTACAAATACTGCTTTAAATAAGGGGGATAGTTAAGATGAATGCATTTAAGTATCAGCTGAAGCCAATGCATGTGTCTTCTTACATTTAAAGAAGGCCATTTAAGTTGGTTATACATTGTGCAGTGATGTGTACGAAAAGGACAACCAAGAACAAATCTGCATAGTCTGTTGTAGGCTATGTTGAGTGGAGCAAGATCTGATTTATGTGCATTTTGGTAGACAACATCACAATAGTCCATAATCAGAAAGAATAAGTTGAGAAGCAATTATCTTTCGGACACTGAGCGTAAAACAATTGCGAGAGCGGTGTAAAACACTGATTCCGTAATTGACTTTTTGTATTACATGCTTTATATGTAGTTTAAATGAAAGTTCAGAGTCTAGCCATACACCAAGATATTTAAAGCTATCAACTTTATGCAGAGAAGTGCCATCCTTACATGTTATTACTACATTAGGTTTGGATTTGAGCTTCTGCCTGGTACCAAAGACCATGGTATAAGATTTTGTTTTGTTAAGCAGTAGTTTATTGCGTGATAGCCAGTCCTGTAAGATATTAAAATCTGATTCAAGAGAGATCTGAATTTGTGAAAAATCTGATTTGGATGTATATATGACAGTGTCATCAGCATAAAGGTGAGTACAACAATAAATGAGACAAGAAGATAAATCATTTATGTAAATAGAGAACAGAAGTGGGCCCAGAGTTGATCCTTGGGGTACACCCTTTTGTTGGATCAACAGGTCAGACTGTTTTCCATTAACAACCACACATTGCTTTCTACTGCGAAGGTACGAGTTAAACCATAACACTGTATTATTAGAAAGGCCAATGCCGTGAAGTTTATCCAAGAGCAGATATCGATCAACAAAATCAAAGGCTTTTGTCAAGTCAATAAAAATGGCACCTGTGAGTTCACCATCATCTGCAGCAGAGTACAAGTCATTCGTAAATTTAAGTAGGGCAGTTGTTGTGGAGTGATTAGGCCTGAAACCAGATTGAACCGGAGATAAAATATTATAAGTATTGAGATAATGTGACAGTTGATTACATACAGGGTTGGGTTGTAACGGAATACATGTAACAGCGTTACGTAATCAGAATACAAAAATCAAGTAACTGTATTCAGCTCGCGTTACATTTGAAAAACGAGTAATCTGATTACAGTTACTTTCGTAAACCTGAAGTGAATACATTTTGGAATACTTATTGGAATTATTGGTGGAAAGATTTCCTCACAACATGTAATATTCATTACTAAAGGTACAGCCGAATCATCACAGCCCACAAAACCTTTTACCGCCGCAGATGGACCAAAAAAGCGTTTGAAAAAAAATCGCGGGTCCGCTCAGTGAAACAATAACAACGAAACATGGAGGAACACAAGTCTGCGTTTAAATCGGGTGTGTGTGGTTAAAACACATCAGCCTGCGGTCGCTCTTTCTTTAGCCTTACTAATGATTATTTCTGAAGGTAAACACAGTGAAGGCGGTGCGTGAAAGGCACTGCGTGCTCGTCTTCTCAGAGGCTGAGTTAACCCTCCCGCTGCCTCCTGGCGCTGCAGAGATTTCATGAAGTGAAGGAGGTGTTCCTTCTATAAAACAGCTGCGGGCAGCAGATACTGTGAGAGTCACGGACATGAATTCATAGATCAAGGCAGACTGGTGCACACACTCTCCTGTTTTGCCAATCCGGTGCTTAAACAAATATAGCTCTACACCCCTGGCCGTAATGTCCTTAAAATGAAGTCCGAGTTTGACATTTTAATTCATGTCCTGCCAACACTGGCAGGACAAAAGGCGACACGCTCGTTCTAAGCCGTGTCCCTCACTCCTCACATCCCAAACTGCATCCCCAAAAAGTTAATTATGTTGTTACATCGTTTCAGATGTTGTGTTTCAGTTGTGCTCTTGATAAGCCATTAAAACAGTAAAAACACGTTCCTTTTGCTTTTTGTGTCTCCTGTTCACCAAAACATACCCATCTGTGATGGAAAAAGAAAGTAATCCAAAAGTAATCTGATTACGTTACTTTTTTAAGACACGTAACTGTAACTGTATTCGGATTACTTTCAGAGCCATGTAATCAGTAATCAGTAACTGATTACATTTACAAAGTAACCCTCCCAACCCTGATTACATATTATTTTCTCCAAAACTTTGGAAATAGAACAGATTATAGAGATTGGTCTATAATTATTTGTATCAAGTAAATCACCACCTTTATGCAGTGGAATGATGCGTGCACATTTCCAAATAGTCGGCAACTCACAGGTGGACAAAGACAGGTTGAACAAATCAGCAAGTGGGTACATGAGAATATGGGACGCCAATTTTATGAACCTGTTTTCTATACCATCGAGTCCTGCACTGCCATCCACTTTTAATTCTGTGATAGCATTATGAACTTCGTGTGGTAGAATCTTCTTAAAAGAAAAATAACTGTTGCAGTATGAGTTACTATTAGAAATACCAGTCGTCAAATAGGAGTCAGATAGTAGTGTGGAACATACATTAGCGAAATGCTGATTAAATATTTGGGCAATGGATAATGGGTCATGAATTATTGTATCAGCAGTTCTTATTTTATTAATAGAATGTTTACCCGATTTATTTAAAATAGATTTAATTTTAGTCCAAAATTGCTTGGGATTCTTAAAGTCCGATGTGAGAGATTCTTTATAGTAGTTCGATTTAGCATTTCGTGTTTTGGTTTTACTCAGATTTCGAAGATGCCTGTATACTTCCCAATCGGCTATAGTTCTTGAATGACGATATATCGACCATGCTTTATCCCTTTCCCTAAAGAGACTGATGAGTTCAGAATTGATCCAAGGGAGATGTTGACCGTTGACCTTAACCGTTCTCACAGGAGCATGTTTGTTCATGACATCAGTGAGCTCTTTATGCAGAAAATCCCAAGCATCTTGTACAAAAGGTATAAGTTGAAATCTGTCCCAATTAAGGGCAACAACATCATTAATAAATAAATCAACATTCCATTTTTTATATTGTCTGATTTTGACTAGTTTTGGAGGTAGTTTAATTAATTAGATTTTCCATACGCAATAAACAATTGAATGATCGCTGAAGCAATCCGACATGACACCAGCTTTTAAGATTCTGTCAGGGTGTGACACCAGTATCCAGTTCTAAGAGTGATACGAGTTGGCTCATTAATTAGCTGTTTAACATTTAGACTACTGAAAAGTCTTTTCTCTCTATCAGATGATTTATCCAACCAATTTTTGTTGAAATCACCAAGCAAGATTATTTCATTTCCGCAGGAAATGGAGTTGATAGTGTAAATTATATGGTTAAAAGACTCTGCAGGTGAAGAAGGTGGCCTATAGATGCTAACAATAGTTAAGCATTTATTTTCATGAAAAATAATTTTAAGAAATGCATTCAAAATGTAGAGGCTCTATAGAAGTAGCAATTAGCTCAGTCACAAGGTCAGAGGAGACATAAATAGCCACACCTCCACCCCTGCTGCATCTATCAGATCTGTAAAGCAAATAATTTATGATTTGTAATTCACTATTGGAAATGTTACTATTAAGCCAAGTTTCAGAGAGTGTGATGATTTTAGGTTTATGTAGAACAACCCATATCCGAAGTAAATCAATTTTGGGCAATAGACTCCTGATATTCAAATGAATGATTTTTATACCCTTTAATTCATCCAGTCTAGAATGAATAGCAAATAATGTTCCTGTCACTTGTTACGCATACGTGCGATTCATGATTGTAAAGATTGCTAGATTCAACCATTAATGTAAAACAGACATACAAAACATTCAAACACAAAAAGAAAAATACAGAAAAACACAAAACAACCTTTAAGAAGGCCCAGCAGCCCTGGACACCAAATCCCAGAGCATTAGAAAAGTGTAGGTGTTGATTTAATCCTGATGGTGTATGAAGTGAGATTTGTTCTCACCTTCAGAGAGATGTCTTTGCTCTTGTTCCAGACACACTGTAGCAGGCCGGGCTGCCCGTGGTTAAAGTCCAACAGCTGTTCCCGCACACAGTCGTAGATGTAAGGCAGGAAGTGTGTGTCTGACCGAGCATACTGCACCATCTCCTCTGGCAAGGGGCTACAGGAGTGAGATACACATGATTTAAAAGTAGAAAATAATCACATTTAAAAATGTACATTTACATGGATATAGACTCCTGCATTTACTTGTTCATGTTAAACCTTCTCTGCAACATTTAGCTTATAGTATTTATTATTTGACATGTATATACAGGGTTCCTGCACGTTTCACCAACTCAAATGTAAGACTTTTTAGACCTATTTCACGACAAGAAAGTAGGAAGGAAAATTGCTATGAAAGAAGAAATACATCCCATAATTACTTACAAAGTAAATGTATTCATGTTCAACATAAGAATGATGACTGAACATAACCGCATAACAGTACACAGAACTATGTTAGCGTGTCAGACAAAAAGTGTGTAGTGCGTGTGTCTCTGTGTATGTGTGTGAGTGACAAGAGCTATATTCAGAGCACTGCTGCCTTCATGCTGTTGTATGATTGGTGTTTAGCTACGGTATTTAGCGTCCACAGCACCTCCGCTTTTAGGGTTGACGTAGACCCAAACGTCACCCGGAGGTCCCCCGATGTTGTTGCGGGAGCTGCTGCACCAGCTAACGCTGCATTAGCAAAACAAACGCTAATTTTGTTTGCAAAAGGTGCAGCAGGCTTCAAACACGTTCCCCTCCACTGGTTTCAACCACGCACTAAATTCATTGTGTTCCAAACAAATACGGATGAACTTACACTTCCCCATATTTATTTGTAAGTAGATTAGAAGATACCAGAGTTTAGCTGAAGCTTGGTTGCTAGGTTACTAGCTGGGTGTTGTTCTCCAATAAGTGGCCGGGGGAAACAAAGTTAGTGATTACTGGTTCCATGTTGATTTATTTCAATACAAATTGTTTGGGGGAACTGAAAGGCTATTACCGTACTGGTTACTTTGCAGCCCGGACATTTCCCCCAAAACACATTTAGACGCGATCGCAACACAGAAGTACCTTTCAAATCCCATCTTTTTTAAGACCTTCTAAATCATATTTAAGACCTTTCTTATTTTTTCGATCATATTTAAGACTTTCAATTCTGATTATCAAATGTAAGACTTTTTAAGACCCCGTGGGAACAACACTGTATATAGTTTATTTCATCTGCATTACTTGCACATCTTGCAAGATAATCTGACCTATTCTATAGTACTCTGTTTGTCCGGCAGTGGCTCAGTCAGTAGGGGCTTGGACTGTGAGCCGTAGGGTCGCCGGTTCAAGTCCCCGAACAGACCTAAATATGGAATGTGGACTGCTACTTGGAGAGGTCCCAGTTCACCTCCTGCCGTGGTGCCCTTGAGCAAGGCACCGGACACCCCCCTTCCCCCCCACTCCCATTGCTCCCCGGGTGCTGTACAATAGCTGCCCACTGCTCCTAGTGCTAGACTCCTGGTACTAAGATGGGTTAAATGCAGAGGCCAAATTGCACTGTGTGCTATATGCTCTGCATGTGTGTCCATTAAAGAGGGTTTCATCCGTCCGATTATATTTCTTCTTGAACTATTTAACTGTTTTTTTATTTGTTTAATTGTTTTATGTCATGTATATTCATGTTACATTGTTGGAGGAGCATGGGACTAAAGATTTTCATTGCCATATCTATACTGTAGCTAATGTGACCATGAAGACTTTGAATCTCTAAGAGTAATATTACAATCAATATGAGATCAATGCTGGATTTTCCTGATAAGAGATAGCTATCAATCAGTTAAACCCTAAACATTAACTATAAAACGAAGCATAGAGTGGCCGTGTCATCTTCATACCGAATCCTCCAGTCAGCCAGCTGGTAGCGTTTGTCTGACTCCACGGTGCAGTAGTGTTTGAGCAGGTGGTCGAGGGAATGTCTGGCCAAGTTCAGAGCTCGGCTGGCCTGATGCGTGTCAAAAAGGTTGACGACATACAAGCCTAAGTCCCTCTGGAGCCACTCCATGTCAGAGTCAGCGCCGTGAAATATCTGAGAAAAGGAGAGAAACCACACTCAATTAAAAACTTTAAAAAATATATTTTTTCAGACAAAGAAATCACTGCTTCGATACAGAATATAATACTAGGGACACACTATGTGACATTTTCTCATTGGGATTTTTTTCACAGATCTCTCAGCAGTTCAAGCCCACGCAACACACTTTTTCACAGGTATCCTACAGTGTGTGATTCACGTTGGCTCCCACACACTACAGGACACCCACCAACTTCATCAAACTTGTTAGAAAACTTTGAGGCTCTGAGACAACTGAAAGAAGTTCAGACGCAGAAGCTTTTAAGAGTAAAGCTTCAGAAACGTACTACACTGGTGGATATTTTCTTCTACAGGTATCTAATAAAACTTTCATAAGGGTAGTCTGAGCCTCCTTCAAAATCATCTGCTTGAAATAAATGTATCCTCTTGGGGATATTTTGATTTGGGAAAGGGATGACAGAACGGCAGGCAGAACAAGACATTCAGACAGGTTCTCTCTAATTATCTTCAGTTTATTCATATACTTGGAAATAAGAGAAACATCGGTTATAATTGTCCAGTGCATAGTAAAACTCATTAGCACAAAACTTAAATGTGTCACAATCTCATTGATCTTGACAATTGTAAATTTAGCAAATGTGTTTCAGCTTCAAACTAGTGGTTTAGTTAATGTGATATGAATAACATGTGCAGTGTGGTAGCTATGTGCAGTTGTGAAAATATGTCTAGAAGTCCTCAGATTCAAAATGTAAAACTGTTAAATAAATTATTTATGTATAACAGAGAGAATGTTTGCCAAAGACAGACCTGACCAAGGCTGAAGACAGCCACAGAAGGTGCAGTTGCCTATTAAGAATCTGTTTGTCTTAACAGGATACAGGAACAAAAATTAACTTGTAGATTAGCGCCATTACCTTGACAATAGCAGGGTCAGTGAATGCCTCATTGAGAATGTACAACTCGCCCCGGAGCTCAATGGTGTCGATGATGAAGTCCTCGTCTCTGGTGGAGATCTGCATCAGGCAGGTGAGGCCGAGGAAGCTCCTGTAGGAGTGGTGCTGCGACAGAGAAAAAAGTTTGTTAACAATAACTTACTCGCGTTGCAATCAGGATTGACAACAAATTGACCGTTGAAAAGTCTGCATCATAAGCCTTGGAAAAGCATTACCTGTTGTATTGGATCAGATGACATAACATAGGTATTAATGATATTGTGCCGACTCCCTCCACACCCATGAACTTTTTCTTATCCCTTACCTCAAGATCCACTGCAAATTCAGACAATTTGCAAAGTTTCTCATTCAGAGCCACCAGATCCTCCAATGTTTCAATGAAGGAGCATTTGGTCTCATCCAGGGGTTTGTACATCTAAGAAAACAGCAACACACAAATTACACATTTAGTAGAAGCTTAACCAGCAGTGAGAGGATTATATCTAAGGATCAGTAATGCTTACCAGCGGTTGTGGCTTAGAAAGAAGGCTTTCTGTTAATGTGAAATGATCCAGTTCATATTGGTATGGGTGGGAAAACCTACATGGGTCAGAATCAAAAGTTAACATGGACAAGAGGAAACAGGAAAAGACGAAATGTTACTTTTACACAGGAGACAAGTCTTACATGTCTTCAACATGTTCCTGAGTTCTCTGCTGGTGAATGAAGTCAGCCAGGGCAGCCGGGACATCAAGGTCCTCAGGTCGCTCTTTACGGATTTGTTTGTTGGTGAAATCTACGATTGGGGAGTAAGAGAGCACATGTGTTATAAATGTTAATGAGTTTATGAAAACACAAGATGGGGAATAATATGAGCGTGAAAAGTTTCTTACAGGAGGGAAGAGGCTTTACTGCATTGGGCTTGATGAAGATCTTGGGAACAAATGGTGTGTTGCTGTTGTCGACTTTTTCCCTGAATTTCAGCTGAGGCCTCACAATATTCTTGGCATGGAGCAGACGGAACGTCTCAGAACGACTGCCGGAGCCTGAACCCTGATCAATAAAAGGCATTGTTTACAAAATGGGTGGGGGTGGGAGTGTTAAAAAAAACTTTCTTTAAATGCTTGAATGCTAGGGCTGGCACAAAGCATTAAGGCTTGAAGGCAACCCAAACAAACTGGCATCTGCAAGCATAAGAGCCGAGAAGTTAATTGGCCAACCTTGCGATTCCAGCTGGAAACAACAATCTTGGGAGCCTGAAAGCCTGCGGGCAGGACAGGCTGCTGGCTCCTGTTCACCCCATCAGCTTCATCAAGAAGAATCCCCTGAAAAGCAGATACAAGAGCTCAGTTAGTTGCAAAGACTTTTCCATGAAAAAATGTGTACAACATCAAAACTGAAGGAGGATCATACCACTCTTTCGAGGATGACGTCGTTCGAGTCCACGACCAAGTCGAACCTCTCCTCCAGCCCTGTCAGCTTGTTCCTGTCCCTCATGTGAGATCTGCAGCCATGGTGCTGCATTATCTGACTCATGCTGACATGGGGACAAAGTGAAACATTTCTTATTAAGAAACAGCGAGTAGCAATCAAATCCTTTGTGTGTCTTAAGGTTGGTACATCATTTTGGCATCCATACGTTGTTTAACAGTGGTTTTACACCACTCGGCTGTCTTTGTATACCTTTAAAAACCAAATTGTATACAAATTAGTAATTAGGGATGCTCCGATCGCCAATTTCGGGGCCGATCGCCGGAATCAGTATCGGCCGATACCGATCACCGATCCGATCGAGTGGGCGGGGCCTAAATGGAAGATTTAAATATCACTTTAAATCTTCCATTTAAAGTGATGTTTAAAACTCAGTTAATGGGGCTCATTCACTGGAGCTTCCACAAACAACAATCAACTTAATTATTACATTCAAATGATGTACATTATTCAAGTTTACATTCACTTTGGATAATATACACGGGAGAAATGAGCGGAAGCGCTCTCTTTTCCTCTCTCTCTCTCTCTCCTGACAGCCTGTCAGTATCTCACGCAGCTCACTGATCCAGTAATGAATGACCCGACAGTGAAGAATACATATATTTATAATGACTAGTTTAGCTTGTTCCAGAGGTAGATAAAATAGCTAAGTGTGTTAGGTCTAACTCGTGTGTTTCGTTCCGCTTACCGGTCCGGTGGGCGGAGCTGCAGGACTTCTGCTTCACACACGTTGCATACCGCTATTTTACTGTCTTTTTCGGACACCTTAAAATAATGCCAGACCGGTGAAACCATTTTGGCGAACTTGTTTTGCCGCACACAGAGAAAAGTGTCATGTATTTTACGTCATGCGATCGGCTCTCGCGATCGGCATGTTTAGAGAGCACCGATCGATCGGTAGAGAGTGAGTATCGGCCGATCTCGATCGGTGACCGATCGATCGGAGCATCCCTATTAGTAATGGCTGTAACAGAAAATCTCCCCACACCACCTCTCTTCTAAACAAGTCTTTAGTTTGTATTCTTTTTTTCTTGCCAGCTACAGGTGAATCGGCCACCAACTGGATTTGAGTGTGGAACAAATAACGGGAATTTGTAATAAGGACCTTTAAGGACACACAGATCCAGAAAGTATACAATAGCCTTAAAGGTCCCCTATTATCAGGGGTGCACATAACTGGTACGCAGGTGCAGCCTAAATGTGGAATGCGTAACGTCCCGTGAGTCATTGCGCGATACGATAACGTTTATGGTTAAGTGTTAGCACCCCCGAAGAGGAACAAGCTCTTACGTTGATATTGGAGATTTCAATAAATTAGAAAAAAAACCGGGAAAAAGACGAAAAAACAAAACACAACGAATAACAAAATTGAAACCTGAATAGTACTCCAACGAACGAATATTCGGGTACAGCCCTAGTAGACGGACACGTTTATTGAGCCGATTCCGTGTATTGAGTTGAATTCGGTGAGTTTTCGTCTCCGTGTGGACGGGGTCTCAATTGATAAGGGGGGTGGGGTTACCTTGGTTGGTTATTGGCTAATGGTTACACAACCCAAAAAAACGTTATGACATCATAAAGTGGCCAACATCTGATCAAATCATTTTCAGATGTTTTTATACAAACGGATCAGGAGAAAAAGAGAGCAAATCTTTTTTTCCTGAAACTTTCAGAATCTCTTTACACAGAGGGGACACATATTTCTGTATCAAAGACATGAAAAAGTGGATTTTGCATAATAGGTGACCTTTAAGGATCAGGCATACTTGTGTCCACAACTCCTGACAAAGAGCAGCATATTCTTGAATGTGTCAGGTGAATGGGTGAAAGAGAGGGGGAGCAGGTGCCTGACTGAGCCAAAACTCAAAAGGAAGCGACGACATAATTGAACTCACCCCTGCAGGAGCTTATCTCCTTGTCTTTCACAGAACTCCTGGAAGCCCGGGAAGCTCCGATAGAAATCATATTCATCTCCAGTCTGAGGCAAGCTGGCGGATGCCTTGGTGGCAGATAACACCGCACCCAATCCATACTACAGAGAGAGGATCAGCTGTTAGTCCATACCAAAACATAGTATGATCAAAAACATAGGGAAAGGAAACAATTAAATGAACAATGTGTATGATCTTTTAATGCAAGATTAGGGTTTTCACAACAAAGTTATTTCTAAACAGTGAAACTTGGCATATTTGAACTTACATACATGCAGAGTTTAAACGGTAATTTTTTATTAAACTAGTGGAATGACTGAAAATATAGCGAAAACGTTATTTATAATGTAATGTGTTAGCTATACCTATCTACACAACTATATGCTGGTGACAGCTTTTCTAAATGTGGATATGTATTACCTTTTCCCAATTAAAGAGCTATCTTTAGTTAGCTAAGTTAAATCGCCCATAGCTCAAATTGGTCCCAAAATGAACAATTAGCGAAAGTATTTATCGACTGTTAATTTCTTTAAATAAATGAATATTAACATGAACACATTCACCTAGAGAGGCATATTTTTTTTGTTGAAAACTATTGCAACTTCGACCATTACCTCACTAGTTAATTATAATATTAAAAGCTTGTGTCAACAGATACCTGTGCATCTTTTCTCACCAAGCCTAACTAATTTGACTACAGCTCGTAGGCACTAAAGCAGACCCACGTTGCCCACCTGACTGCTAGCCTGGACTCACAAACTGCGCGTGCAGCGTGCTTAGTTCACTCACTTTAACAAAAGCATCCGCGTCTTTAAAACCGGGACACAGGTCTTCCTTTTCCTCGTCGTTGTTTTCGGAATTTGGGTCTGCAAAGACACTGTTAGAGGAGTCTTTTCTCTTAGAATAATCCATATTCCAGTTTCAGTGCTGTGTACATGTGTGCCGCAGGAAGCAGTCTCCTTCTCCACAATATTTTGTCTTCATAGCTGACACAAGGCAGGGCAGGGAGACACAGCGCCACCTGTCGGAGTGGAGTAAACGTTCCGCGAGACGACGGACTATATCTTCAACAATTAGTTTGACAATAAGAGAAATATTGCTGCTTGAGCAAATGTGAAATGTTTGGATTCACTGAACCCATTGCTATTAATTGTTGTTGATATTTCAGCATTCTGCCACATTTTATGTTTTTCTATATTCTACGTTGTGTGGATTCTCTTAGGTTGTGATCCAAATCAGGATTGGTCATGAATCATTATTCCACTGCATTGCCATGCTCTGGTCCTCAATGTACCCGTGCAATGCAGTGACACTGCAGACACAGCATACCTCACCCATCCAACCTTTTTACCTCAGTGTTGCACCAGACTGCTGGTACCATGGGGGGGCAGTATTGATATATGCAATATGCAGCAACTAAACTACATCTGCACTGTGTTGGTGGGCTATAGGAAGAACAGCAATCATGTCTCATCCAATATCTCTGTAAGAGCTATCTTAAACATATCCGAATATCTGCATTTTGCAGTTTTCAGCAATAGAGGTGATGTTGTGGGTATACCGGAGGATATTAATCATACATTAATACCCTCCCTTAAGTGTCTGGTGTAAAAATAAGTTACAGTAGCCCAGTGTTGTGATTCAGCGGTCAATATCATGTCAAGAGCCATTGCCGAAGTATTGACACACCAGCTCATTATGGATGATCTGTGGTGTGTAGGGAGAAACCTCGCTTTTCTTCACTTCCCTTCCCTATTGATCTCTTCACAGGGTCCTCTCCCTCTTATTATCTTAAAAGCATCTCTGCAACACTGGCTCAATCAATATTTCACAGTAGCTCTCCATGTCATTCCCTTTTTTTAGTGGAAGGCATCCGAAGTTCAGAAGATATATGCTTGAATAACACTATTCAATATATTCTTTGCAAAACCTACTGCACAAAGCCAACTACTTGAAATATCGTTTTAGATTATGTATTCTTTTAGATAGATGTATGACTTTAGAATGTGTGTGATGATAATCCTTATTATTTGATAAAGCAATTAGTTTATTCACCAAAGTCTTTGCAAAGGTGTTCTGTGTCCACCGAATAGGACATTACTGCTGCCATTTACCCTCATTTAAATGCTTTTTCATAATATTATGCATTTTATAGCTTTGATGGTGCCTCAAGGTAGCACTCAAATTCTTCCTGCAGTAAAAGACACTAAAACTGCTGATGCTGAAAATGACACTGTACCACCCATAATTCAAAGAAATCCGAGAGAATCCTCAGTGAATTGTTTTTATTAACTCCCTCATTTAGAAAACACAAATGCACCAAACAATATCATACATGCACAGCTTCAGCATATCAAGATCAGCTGATGACTTTTCAATGTGAAAATGTTACTGCCACGATCTCACGGAGATCACCTGGACATCAAAATACTGAGGAGTCACAACAGAAAGGCCAAGCGTTGTCACCCAGAGCTCTAATTGTATTTCTCCAACACTCTTTATCCAATTACAAATGTTTGGCTAACTCATTTATTTTCAATGAATTCAGCCTTTTCTGATCTTGATAGTAGCAAGAAAATTGTAAAGTTGTAATATTATAAAAAGAAGTACAAGTAGATAACACTACTTGTATTATCTACTGTGCACTGGTTGACTACCTTGTAACAGGTAGTGTTTGTGTCATTGCACCAAAAGGCTGTGTGTGATAGCAGCTGCTTAGAAATGTCTCTCTCTCTGCTCATGTATATTTCAGATTGTGGGTTGGAAAGACAATTACAATTAGAAGTAGGACACCATGGTTTGGTCTCGCAGTTGGGGGCGTTGCTTCAAATCACAACAAAATACATACAGTATGTACTGTTTACTGTATGCAGGCAATCCAGATCTCATCGCACTGGCTCTTAATTGTTATTCTAAAGCAACACTTGACCTTTGTGCAGAATCTTTGGAAGAAACAAAATAAAAGAAACAATCAGGAACAATATCAAACATTAAAAAAAAGAAAAAATCAAAGTCCAAATCAAAACATCTCCACAGTACTGATACGTTACAAAAACAAAGAGGTTGGCAATGCTTCTATGTACCCAAGACACAAGTTCATACAATGCGTAAGGTTGTCTTTTTCAGTTCATATAATCAATAAATCAGCCAAAAAGATGCATTTCCTGTGTAAACATTTGTTAGCCTAACAATGACATTCTGTAATGAAAGAATGTGTACAGATTAACCACACGTAAAGCCACAAAAACAACATAACAGGATTCAAAGAGCGCTTTCAGAAAGTCTTCAACACTCATCGTGGGGAGAAAGCATTTTGTCTACACATTGAAAACAGACTTGTACCTGACATGGCCTTCTGGATTATGAAGCTCGGTTCCATTTGTTCCTTTGCACTGGCTTTCATTGTAATTTGATTTTAATTACAATATATCATATTGCCCGTGCTGACCTTGAATTACTCTATTTGAATGTCCACATGCTTCATGCCCAAAGCGCTGAACCAGGGTTAAGTACAAGAAATTAGTTTAAATTATATTCCCCCAGCAGAGATTTCTTGCAAACACACCGTAGTGTAGGCTAATAACCACACACACACACACCCTTGAATCTTCCTGGTGTCATCTTGATGGGATTGTCCTGATTTAGTCCTCCCTAAATCCTGATACATTTGTCTTGTGTGGGTGTCATTAGTACCATTACTCCTATGCCCTTTCCCACAGGAGCCCCTCAGGCGTGCTCTAATTCATTAAGATGTTTTAATGTCTGCTAAATCATGGCGCATATCAGGCTTTCCATTCGTCAAGTCAGTCTGTTAAATGGACCCTTGTGTTGTGTGCTGACAGGTAACTGATATACTGTATCTGTTCCTGCCACTTTAGGGCTATTGAAATGTACTGTAGGGGTAAGCAGGTCTGAATACCTGAGCAGTGAGGGTTTTGCTGAAATACATAAAGGAAACAATGACAACACATACCACATAAAAAAGCCAATACAACTGACAAGAAAGGACAGATTCACAAAGTATTAAAACACAGCTGACCATACATTTTGCCAAATAATGTCTAAGCTGGTGGCTAGATTTTAATGATCAGACTGGCACAATTGGCAGCACTTTAAATCCCTCCTCATCTTGACTGCGATGGCTGATTATGCACAATGACTGGCACGGCTACTGTGTGTCGCCCAGATGGATGTAAACTAGGGCTCCAACTAATGATTATTTATTAATCGATTTTTCTATAAAATGTCAAAAAATTAAGAAAAGTGAGCATCACAATTTCCCAGAACCCAAGGAGATGTTTTCAAACAGGTCTTCTTTCGTCTGACCAACAGTCCAAAACCCAAATATGTTATCACATGCATACCACGGCCACGGATAATTCTGGATCCTGATTGGCGAAAGGTCTAGTAACGGGGGCATCACAAACAAAACAGAGGGGTTTGTTTGCCATGATAAACAAATGCAACAGTACTAAAGTCTTTTGAAAAGCTAATCCTAACTCAAGGTAAATGTAACACCTTAAGAATCTTTTAACCACATCACGGTTTTCAAAATAAATTGAAGTTTACTCAGTTGAGTTTGTTCAGTTGACATAACCAAAGGTGTCGGATTGCAGTTAAAGAACATAAATTATGATAATCCAAACTGTTTGCTGAAATATTTGAGGTTGAGAGCCAATAGGTACATCTTGGAACATTTAATTTTTGTTTGAAACTTTTGTTAAAGTGATTAGGAATAGCTATTCACCCCTCAAAAAGTATTTAACTGCTGTTTTGAATTCTTAAGAATTGACCGTGTTGCTTTGCGATTTGAGTGCAATCAGTGAAAAATATTCTTGGAATGGGAAATATGCTTGTGTTGCAAAGCGGATTGTATATATTTTTTATATTATGATTGTTTGAATATTCTGATTTTAATAGTTGTTACTTTAAAAACAGTCAGAAAAAAAAGAAGTGATATCAGGAACTGAATGACTACATAATATCTTTATTTTGTAGACCTATAGCAGTTGTTTGGCATGTGGCCATGGTATAAAGTGGAATAATACCCTCCGAGTTGGATTTCGTGGCATCAAATGGATTGAACTCATACACACACCTTGTTGGGTATGGTGTGCATTTTTCCTTGATAAATGACTCCAATGACTTGTTGTTGATTATTTCCTGGTGATTGTTTCAGCATTAGTGTTAACGGAAATACACTGGCAGTCATATACCTCTCCTACTACTGCTGTATACAGGCAGATGTAATCTTCGTGAGTGCAGAGTAAATCCAATCCATCAATCAGCGGGCCATCAAAATAACTGGTCTGAGGCATTAAAACCTGTACGAGCCCTCACGGTACACATTCAGCTCTGCACAATCAAATGATAAAAGGTAAATGGCTTACACCGGCACTCTGAGCTGTTTTATGAGTTTCATCTGGGACAACTTTTAATGGAGCGCATAAGATGAAGGCGGCTGCAGTATGTTCTGAAACACTGAGCATCACTGACTATTGTCTATAAGTGAGGCCGTTACAAGAATCTCCAAAGGCACGGGCACGGGTGAATGGACATGTTCCTAGTCGCCAATTCATATGTGGAGAGGTAAACTGAAAATATTCAAAAATACAAAATACAACTTCTCATCATGGCCTTCCGCAAGGTACACTAAGACCTTCAACAATAAGAATCTGTGAGGGATAAAATGTTGAGGAAAGCATGTAGCTATCTTAGCAACAACAAGAAGGCTGAAACTACTTTGGCACATGGATCTTGGTACATGGTAAGGCATCTGTATCAATCTAGTCGAGAAAAAAAAGTGTTGAAATGGAGCATTGTTTTTAAAAAAAAAGAAGCTAATTTACTGTTAATAAGTGCCTGACAGCATGCTCCACTCTTGTGCTGCCTCATACTATACACTGCAAAATAGTATGTGGTCACCTCCAAAAATAAGAGAGAAAATAAACCTCAGCAACTTTCACAAATTCAAGAAAAAATAAAACCATTAAGAAGGTTGAAAAAACAAAGCGGAGTTTGTCATTGTGTCACGACGTTGACCTGAAGGTTGATATTGCAATGGCCAGAAGCAGGGAGAGGGGGGAGGTATCCGCACTCCAGGCTCTCGAGCCGCGGGCACTCATACCTGCAACACACACAAAAAAAGTCAAACCTGGAAGTGGACGTTTGGTGGCAGCACCAACAGTTCTGGACATCCATTTCATTCCTTATCTTACACACTCTCTGGTATCTTACCTGTAGACACATCTGAAAACAGATTTGCAAAAACATTCTAAAGGAAAATTAGATACTTACATTTCCAAATCATGAAACACGCATATGGATGTTTCACAGGGATACTTATAATGTGGTGAAATTGTATTTATGTCCTGTTTTTATTACTGCATTTGTTAGTAAAAATGTATTATGGGACTATAAAGGGACCAGGGGCCTGATGCAGATTTCTCTCATCACTAATTTGTTATGTATGATTTAAGCGACTCAATTAGTTCTTATGGATCACTGACTATTTTCCTGTAATGACATCCATAGAAACTCTTTCCTGGAAAAACTATACATTATTTATGCAAAATAAATCTCCTGAACCACACAGCTTCCCTTTCTATCCACACAGCACCACAGCACTCTGTTTTGCCTGCTAATGTGTTTTGCAAACATATTTTTCTTTGCAGTATCCAAAGAATCTCTGGGAAAAAAGTAGCATATTTTTCAAATGAGGTTTAACAGAAAAGCCAGCGTGGAATTCTCTGTCTCAACTGCTGTTTTCAGGGATTCAACACAGAATATCAACAATGCAAATTAGCATTTAGAGCAGCAGAGGAGCCCCCCTGGTGTCCCTCAGGACAGTTATAGCATCTAGTAAAAGAGGAAGTCAACCTCTGCAACAGAGATATATTTCGCTGCATATTTCTGCAAAACATAAGCAGGGATGAGCCCAAACAAGGGTGGATGGGGGCGCGGGTAATGGCAAGTCAACGGAGGACAAAATGTCCCTGCAAGGTTTAAAAAGTGCTAAGGGAATTCATTTACAAGAGTGGGTAAATAGTAAAAAACTAACAGCTCTGAGGGATCGAGGTGCCGGTGTCAAATCTTGCTACTCTGTCGTGGTACTCTCAAACATGGAAGCATTAGCATATTTCAGTGTGAAAGCTTAACACAAAAATATAGCAGTTTTTCAATCTGAGAAGCTATTCCTTGAACTTGGAACCACGTTAGCAATACAACCATTAACAACAAACTCACTTAGTTGGTGGATTCGTATTGGGTCAGAGGCCGGGCCCAGCCCTCCTTCACTCAGCGTCTGAATGTGGATGATGTAGTCGTCATCTTCCTCGGGGAGGGTCAGCTCTGCTGTTGAATTGGCTGTAGTGAGGGTGTATACCTCTTTGAGCCTCTGCCTCCTGTATGACAGCTGGATGGGGAGCAAAGTGGGTGACACATTGTAAACATGTCATCTTACAACCTGGCAGCTTAGTGTGAGCCACCATAGGTACATTTCCCTCAGATGTTTAATAGGAACATGGTAATGTGGAGCATATTAAAAAAAGTCTAACTCACTTGGTAGCCTGTAACTTCTGACTCTGACTCCATTGCCACCACAGGTTCCCAGTAAAGAGACAGCTGAGAGCCGATTAGAGTCCATTCCACATTCAGCGGTGGTAGGGCGGGTGCTGCATGATATCAAAACAAATCATTTACACATCAGCACAGAAACACATTACTGCCACATCAATCTATAATAATTATCCTCTCTTAAGGGATGATACTACTTCAAAGGATGACTTTAGAACAGGGGTGTCCAAACTACGGCCCAGGGGCCAAATGCGGCCCGCGGACCATTTGGAATCGGCCGTCAGCAAATAAAATAAATAAATAATGGAATATGGCCCCCAAATGAAACTTGCGGTTGTCTTATATTGTACTTCTTAAATATAAATGTAACAATATATTACACAGTAGTATTCATGTGTAAATAAGACCACTTTTCAAATAAATTCAGTCAATTAAAGTTGGAAACATTTTTTAGTCCAATAAACTTATTTACATAACAAGCTTGAAATACACCCTTCCTATTTCTCCTTATTATAATCAATCTGAGGCTCCTGTTTTAAGGGATGATCTGCCAACACTCACAAGCACAATTTACCTATATTTGATTGATTTAGCTAACTTATAACTGAACTTATGAGGCAATATACCTCTAGTGAGTGGCTAGCCCTTCGTATATTTTTCTGTATGTGGCCCTCGGTGAAAAAAGTTAAGACACCTCTGCTTTAGAAGCATATATTTTTATTCTGCCATCTGACGTGAATTATAACCTGTTTGGACATAAAATCACCGGAGCAGCAAGGTGTCTTGGGTGCTGCAACTTACGTGGCTTTTTTGTGGTGACATTGATTGCTGGTAGGAAGGGGCCGGTGCCGGCTGTGTTGAAGGCGCTGACTGTGAGGAAATACTGCGTGATTCCTGCCAAGCCGCTCACTATGACCGAGGTTTGGTTCCAAGGCACCCTGACCTTCCCCATGGTCTCTGGTTTGGTGTCATCTTCCCAGTATGCCACCTGTTTCAGACAGAGAGCACGGTATCTGGGATTTATTCAACCGTGATATGTTGCTTCAGAGTGGAGCAAAATGCTTACATCAGTACTATAAATGTTTTATCACATACAGAACATAAAGTGTTTGTAGTTGTATTTGTGAAAATGTGGTGTTAAATAATTATTATTTCCTTAACCTTTCCAGCAGGTTATCTTATCTGAAGTAAAAAGCCTTTTTAATTGTACTTTTACAACTACTGTTGTTCACTATGATACCACTGAAAGAGTGAAAATAGATGTATCTTTTTTTTATTCATCAACAGATTTGACAGCTATATCATTATCAAAATGACCAATCCAGATGTCTATGTCCCTCGACTAATGGATTTATTGTGAAATCATTTTAGCCCTACAATACATTAATCTGTGCTTGCGTAATGAATTAAATTAAATTGTTGTACTGATCAAATATAAAGTTAATGTACCAATCATAAAATAAGTGAGTCATTTTTTTCTAACATCAAACTGATTATATATCTTAAAAAGAAGTTCATCCTCCTACACATCTACCTTTTATGTCTTTATTATTCAATCTGAGCTGATGTTTACAGCTCTGAATTGAAATGGCACAGAAGCTCACTTTTGCAGATGGATATATTAAAACAACTTTAATTTTATTGAGCACAAGAATAACCGCAGCATCTTTTAATAAATCCCTTTGATCAGCCTGATGATTCCGTCAGCACAATCAGGCTGTCCCACTTTTGAAGATAAGAATAGAAAACAACAGTTTTGGCTTTAATATGTCATAGATTAATATTCCTATTTTATTTAGTGAACAATGAAAGATTTAAAATTAATCCCAAGGTGCTTCTCTGTAAAAACAACAAACAGAGGAGCTTTTCCGGTCTCGTTACACAGTCTTTGGCGTGGTGTGATGGCATTTCTTAGCATTCTGACACCAGGTCTGGTATTGCAGCACATACCATCATGAGGTCTGCATCACGATACACCATAACTGACAGCAGCTTGAAAAGGGATGTGGACCGGCAATTTTATTTTTTGTTCTCTTGAAAACACGACCCGTGGTGTTGGTACAAAGAACTGTATAATTTTGTCTCTAACTGTCTCGCAACTGAAAAAGCCATTTCCATGGTGACGCAGAGTTTGGGAGTGATGGCTTTTTGAGGTACAACAGGGGTGATGACAAGCATTTGAATTGTGTTGTGTGTGATTTCTATTTCCATTTAAAAGGGTAAAATGTACCTCATAGCCCAGAACCCTTTCAGGGGTGAAGGAGAGAGCTTGCCAATTCACCTCAATCTCAGAGGCGGAGACACTTCTGGCCCAAACTCCTGCTGGCACCCCGCTCGGCTCTGAAAACAGACGACAGGAGACTGAGCAGTGCTGCCTTTTTCCAACAGAGAGACGGAGAAAAGCAGGACAAATCTCTTCATTTTATACATTTATGACAGTGCTGTGTTCTTGTTGATCTCTACTTGGATGAATCATCACACACAGGTGCCGCTGGTAAATAGAACAACAGTACTCTACACACTGACCTCCTCTCAGCGCGTTAAGAGGTAGCATGGATCTAAATGCCAACCGGTTTTCACTTCACAATAGCCATTCAAAAGAGTGCTGATATTTGTAGGCAATCTGCCTGTCCTTACATAAACGTGTTGCACATTTTCTTTTAGCAAATGTTCTACTGTGTAAAAAGACATAATGATTCCCCAACGTTTCTATTTATCTATCAAGCGCTTTCAGTCCAGTGGGTGCAACAAAACCATTTTTCACGGTCTTTGTCCTTTTCAGAAACAGAGAGAGCTTTGCAAAAAACACCACTGGCGTCCATTCCCTTACCTATCTCTGCAGAGTAGATGGTGACCACGGCGCTGAAGGGACCCTGCCCTTTGCTGTTGTATGTGCCAACCTTGACATGAAATGGAGAGAAGGGCGCGATGCTCTCGTTGCGGTACACGTAGCGCGAGGCACCGGGGGCCGAGGTGGCCACGTGGGTCCAGCTAACTTCTCCAAAGGCACGGAAAGCAATGATGTAACCAAAGCTCTCACCATTCTGTAGTTCTTCGGGGACAGGCTGAGAGTGAAACACAAAACTATAGTGATATTAAAACATATACAAGCCTCTCACATTCATCCCGCCGCTGGGCTGACAGAATCTCCACCCACTCTCATTGTGCCAGAAGAAGAGCATGACCCACAAATTGCTTTCGTGACCCACCTGACGAAATGAAACGGGAAGTAAAATGTCATTTAAAAAAAAAATCTAAGCTCATTACAAAACCTCCGTGCAGCTTTTAAAATGAAAAGTTTGTTGCGCATTTAAGGAAAAGAGAAAAGGAATATAATGAGATAGCGTTACATTATTCTATTATTTGAACTGGTTTACCTTATTGCTAGATTTGAGCATTTGCAGATTTGGCTGAGCAGTAATTACCTAAAATCCAATCTTCATAAATGACAATAACTGTCAGATTAAGTGTTTTGCTTGTGTATACGTTGTTGCTGCTTTACATGCAGACTCTTTAAATAAGAAATTACAACGCCAGACTTCAATTGACTCGAAATTTATGACACCCGCAAGCCAAACCGAGCAGAGGCTTTGATTTAGCGAGAAATATTAAGCACCTCACTGAAGGATAAAAAAGATTAACTGCAGGCACTTTGAATAACAGACTAGAACATAAGACTGATGACTTACCTCCCATGTGATGACCAGTTCTGATCTGCTCCCACCTCCTCCACCCACGTCACCTGGCGCTGCGTCAGGAACTGCAAACACAGAGCTTCATCACTCACACCTCCGTACGAGAAACACTTCAGGCTTGGGAAAGTTTACAAGAAGAGATGGTATAATACTAAGAAAATGTGTCTTATTGCAAATCATATAGTTTCTTCCAGATCAGGACGAATGATTCTAGGGGACAAAAGGGATTATTTTCTGTACCTGTGTCACCTAGTCGTGATGACACAGGGCTGGGATAATAGTGTTTTGGGCGACACTTCAGGAAATATCATAGTTCTTTGCACTGGTAGATTTTGAGTGTTTGCGCCGTTTTACTTGTCTCATTTCAGAATTATGAAAAAAATACTTTTATGATATTTATTTTTATATTTTTGTTTCTTTGCGCCTGTATAGTGCCCCTTAATTCACCAAAAGTAAGCAAAGGAAAATGCCTCATTTGAATATCCAAACATAACATTGAAGAAACATTCCAATACAAAAAATGATAGTCTTAGTTTGATGGTGGATTGCTTAAGATGTTTTTCTTATTTACCTGTAGTGTCTTTCAAAATGTATGGAATTTTATAATACATATCTTTAAAGGCTTATTTTCTTGTCATACTCATACATAAAAGACTCTTCAGTTTCACTCATTCACCTGTTGTGGACTCCCATTAAGTATCACAACATCAATCAGTGTACTGCATAGAAATTATGACAATATTTCATTTGACTAAAAAATAACATTAGGTGTTGAGTCTAATATAATTGTTCTTTTTATTTAGCCTCAGAGAGATTAAATGTTTTTCTGCATAATAATGACATACATTTGTAGGATCAACTTTTATGTTTTGTCTTTAATTTTGATTGAAAAAAACGTGTTTTATTATATTCCCTATGTGTTTTGTATTCATGCTCATATAAGTGGTGTGTTTGTGTTATCAAGATGCATCCGTTTAATTTTCTATCTTTTATTGTTTTCAGTCTAATTTTTTATTTGTATTGAAAAAAAAGAAAAGTCAATTGCTTTGACTGTACCTGCGTCCTCTGTCCTGGTCTTGACCGACACAGGGCTGGGTTCTCCGACCCCAACACTGTTTTTGGCCAAAACACGAAACTCATACTCCACCCAGGCGTTAAGGTCCACTACAGTGGCTGTCAGTGTGCTTCCATCGATCATCTCTGGGACTGAAATAAAACAGAAATAATACAGTGTACATAAATATATATAAGAATACAAATAATACCAGGAATTCTTTTTAAACAAGATAACTAAATCTGTAAAAAATAAAGTATGTCTTTGGGATGAATGGGAGGTCAGCTTCAGTTTTGAGTCTAGAATGTCAAACTTCTGTCACACAGTTGTGTTGTTCAGCAAAAGCTTAAAAAAACAACCATAAACTGACATACAAATACACAAGACTGTATGACCTAATTTGATGACGCTGCAATGTGGTGACTCATTGCACCCAATTACTTCGAATCCATGAAAGGCTGGTAATAAAGCAAAGTTGGGTAGAGTAATGCTAAAAGATTTTCCCAAATTATCATTGGATAAACTAAATAATGACCTGAAAGATGCCAAAACAAATCTGTAGAATTGCTAGGTTTTACCTTCTAAGCTAACGTTCACTAATTTACAGTTTTCCCTTGTGCAATGAAGTGTAATAAACTGGTAAAATGAAAGCTTGTGTCTCCAGACTCTTCAAATAAATGCTTTCCCCTCTCCATTGGAACAAAAGTCGTACGTCTTCCACAGAGACTTTACTTGACTTAAGCAGATGAAAAGGGTTTTGTCAGGTGTAAAGGTCCTTTCAGTGGTTTAAATGAGATCATGTAAAAGCAGCAGCGATGACCTCTAGTTCTCTCGAGTAAGACCCTGAATCCCTCCCTTCTCCAGAGCCTTCGTTCTGCAGCTGACCCTACGCTTTGACCTCCCAGCTGAAGCCGGAAGAGAAGTCAGAGCATTTCCCTGTGGGGATCTATGAATTATCTGAGCAACATTACATGTGGTATGAGAGGAAATTTCATCTTCAAGTGCCGCCTACCTGTGTTAACCCTTTGCCATCCCACGGTGAAGGGAGTCCTGGTCTGGATGAGGTAATTGGTGATGGGGCTGCCATTGTCTCTGCCGGGACTCCAGGCCAGCTGGGCTGTACTGTCTGTCACCTCCACCACCGTCACCGAGTCTGGGGGGGTGGGGGAGCCTGGCCCAATCACAGAAAAGACACTGTGAGGTACTCGCACACGCACACCAGACGGCTGAATGTGGATGCTACACCACACATACTGCAAGCAAAACATGAACTGCAATCTCATTTGCATAAGAAACACCTCTATATATAGAGCAACAACTGATTACTATTCATTTGTATCTTGGAATACACATTAGAGAGAGAAAAACATATTTAAAAAGCTTTAAGTTTGAGAACATATGCCCTTTACAAAGATATGAGAAGCTAATTCAGGATTTTTTTCCTTTAATATTCAACATACTTGTATTCCTTCCCTTTCATGGTCTTCCCGGTAATTGATCGATAAAACAGCAGACGCAAGTAGATGTAGGGAGTCAAATTAAAAGGTAAAAGATGAAAAGGGGCCTCATAGACATGAAGAACCAGAGTTTTATCATTTATTTTCATTATCCCACCAATTAAGCAGTGTGATGTTTTAGTTTGGCTTCATCTACTGTTTCCTGTTCTAATGAACGTGTCTGCTCATCAGAAATAATGGACCACTAGAGAGCTGTGAGACAGACCGCAGAATAATAACTCGCCCAGCTCTGCTCACACTGTCCCTGTACTAGTTCCTAATGTGAAGCAAAAATATTCTAATTATTAAGGCATTTAATGATTATTTTAACAAACAATCAATAGTTCATGCAGCAGGGCTGTGATGTACGTATAATACATGCATCTATGCAAAACAAGGAACTGCTGAACTACATTTTTTTGTTTACAGAAGCATTGAGCATGATGGCCTTAAAGCCATGGCTTTAGTGATATTGATCTTTGTAAAACTCATTAGCAGCTCCTGATTAAAAAAAAACCTTTAATATACTGGCTTCAGTAACACATATTAAGAAGCACACAATCAGGGATCAATTCCTTATCCTCTTAATTATATTGCATTGGCTGAGGGAAGAGGGTGCTGTCATTGTCTTTAGGGTGTTCAAATGATCTGTTATTAATATGGACACACTGTCTGGGCTTTTGTCGTGAACTTGGCACGGGGCAAATCATTATCTGGCGGTATTATGAATACTTACAGAAATGTTGATATCATTTTGATCTGATTTAAATATTTCCCAAATTTGTAATATAAAGAGTTGCACATGTCAGAATTGAATATAAATAATCATTTGTTTTATAAATAATTAAATAATAATGATAAATCACATTGTGTTGCACTGACTGTTGTATATTAGGTGTATATTTCTATGTAATGTTTTCCAGGACGATGATGATAATGCAACTGTCAAACAAGCTCAAGCGCTCACCAAGTGGTTTGAATGCTAATGGTCATGATGTATTCGGTATAACATGACCTTCTCCATAACCACCACCACCCGGTGGAATGTTTGCCAGGTATCATGGAGAGGGATCTAAAACATTTCCCTCTGTCATTGTGGAAAAAAAGAACCCAGATGATCACTCGAGAATCTTTGTGTCGGGAGCGATTATCATTGACCTTCACTGCTGCGAGAGGAGTGAAGCGAGACAGGAGACAGCATTCAAAATCACTGAGATACTGTCACCAGCTAATATTATGTGATTGTAATATATGTTTCCATTGCCAATAACACCAATAATACACATTACTTCAAGTATGATCATTAAAGTTAATAGCTGTTTTCACACAACTACCAGCGCAATGACACTGGCACCATTTTTATCACAGTTAAATGAGTGATGCGTTATTCAAAGTGTTGTCTTAACATTAAAATAGCATTTCTTTGAGCACATGCACATGCAGACACTCTCCTACACTCTCACAGTATATATAGCCAAGTAGACAAGGTTTTATTCGTCAAGCCTTGAGCTATCCATCTCTGTGATGTTTGCTTCCACCCCATAATAAATTAGAGCAGAATTGATTATTTAATGGGTTTCTCCCGGCTTTTAAAAATTACAATTTAAAAGAATCAAAGCAACATCTCCCGATGCAGTATCCCCATTGCTTGAGATAATATACACAACACAGGACAATTTTCTGGTCGAAAGTAGTTCTAATAAATACAGCATGTTCCCTTTTAATTATCCAGACTCCGACAGCGACACGTTGAAAATAATGTGTTACTAAATATGTTTACTCAATAAATGTATTTAATTAAAAAAGTTTGCAGTAGCACCAAAAGAGTGACTCAGATGGTTCCACTTAAACAATCTATTTGATCCAAAAACATTATCACATTGTCCAATTCAAATAAAAAATAAAAAAGATCTACGTAGACAATCTTTTGTCGTCTATTCCATCACATTAATAATTGCACAACCCCTTAGATTAGACTCTTTAAACAGGACAGACCCACAGGTTGGGAACCACTGCACACTGCTACCTAAAAGTTAATTTAAGTAGTTAAAACTAAATACATAGCACCATGATGAGTCAGAATGTAAAAAAAAAGTCTAATAATTCACAGAATTCACACAAAAAAAATAATATTTTGCCGATGATGGGAAGTTACCTAATTTAACTTACGTAGAAAATTGTATGGAGGATTTTTACAGGCAATAAAGTATTATTTTATTGTTGCATTCATACTTTTACATAGGTAGTATGTGACTAGATGACGACAGATTGTATCTTTGCTATGCTTAATATGGTATTTTGAATATAATTAGAAATAATGTGTCTTTTATTTTTCATGGGTACAAAGGTAGTGGGGGTCTCCCAACAGGACACTGGACATGTGATCACTGTCAGTTTGTTAGTGGTGTTCAGCTGTGATCAAGCGAATCCATTCTCAGCCCCCCATGACTGGTTTTCTATCCGGCTTCATGCTTTGTCGGCCAACATTTGGAGCTGTTCGATCCAAGCAGTGAGACATCCATGACAGCTGCCGTGAGCAGGAAGTGTAAATAATGCACAATCTGAATCACAGACAAGTTTCTCTCCAGTCAATACTGGGCCAATCAATTTCCAGGGCCTTGATATTGCTTCTGCTTGAAAAACAGCCTTTTTTCCACTTAGTCCTCAGCCAATTGGACAGGAGCGCTTAATAATGCCATTTGATTAGAAGATCTTTAACACCGAGTCATTGGTGGATATCTTTAGAAGATAAAGATATGGATTCAAATTCAAACGTTTCAAAATGTTACACCAATATCATTGCTCACCTCATCTGACATTCAACATATCTGCGTAGTGTCAATTTGCTGGGCTATTTGACATTTTGATCGAAGCCAGAAACATCCCTCCTCTCACTCAAGCAACACAAATCTGCCTCTCCCCGAAAACACAAAACAAAAGTTGTTCTATTTTGTTCTGCCCAATGTAGCTCTTGACAATCGTGTCTCTCCGGAGGACTACATATTGCATGAGTGAGCACAGACAGGCATCTAAACATTGTACTGTCAAGTACATTGCAACAATATTGAAAATTGGTCATTAAAAAGAGAGAGAATATTTTCACACAGTTTCTTCAAATTCTCTGCTCCCACAAATACCCCTGAAAGCAATATAAAAGAAAAGCAAGCCTCCTCTATTTGATGTAATCAACCGACTGCTACCAGGAATAATAATCAGGACATAAAAACTGTGGATTCTGTGATGACATCCAGAATAATTTTCATGAGGATATGGGCATTTTGGTTGCACTGCAATCACTGGCTGAGACACAAACCATTTGAGTTTAAAACCCTAAGTGAACATTATACAGTCGAGCAGTCTTTATATTCTTAGTAAAGTATATTCATATAATGTCTCCAAAATATATATTTCCTTTGATTTTTTGCAACACAGGTTTTATTTGGTTACCCTTACAGAGTGCAGACATCTTTTTATTGTCGGCTGTTGGCTACATCTATCAGCCACTTAACGGCTATTATATGTCCAAGCGTCCTTGAGCGAGACACTGAACCCTAAGTTGCTCCCGAAGGACAGGCCAGCCTCACATGGCAGCTCCAATGTGTGTGTGTGTGTGTGTGTGTGTGTGTGTGTGTGTGTGTGTGTGTGTGTGTGTGTGTGTGTGTCAATGGGTGTACAAGAGGCAAATTGGAAAGCGTTTTGTCCGTTAAGGTAGAAAAGCACTATATAAGTGCAGTCCATTTACTGTCCACCCTTTACAGTTAAGTGTAGAGTTTTTATTTCCAGTTCTTTTTTAAAAGAGGAACTAAAAACAATCCTGGCTATAAGCCCCGCTTTAATTAGTAACTCCAGAGCAGAGAAGAGGTTTTCTTACCTTTGACAATCAATACAGCCACGGCTGACAGGCTCTCCACGTCCGTGTCCACCACACAGATATATTTTCCGGCATGGTAAAGCTGAATGTTCCTGATCATCAGATCCCCTGCTGTTCTCTACATGGGGGGAGAGAAAGCTTTATGTAGCATGAAAGATAACAGACCCTGTGACAGCTTATTAAAGAATGCAGCGAGGCATATATAAGGTGCAGTAAATAGCTGAGCGTTTACAGATCTTTCAGTTATTTAACTTTGCAGAATAGCCTGTTTTTAAAGATATTTAACACCGAAGATATTTTTAGACATACTGTGCATCTCGACACTTCTTGAAGTCGCAGCCATAAAGGCGAGCATTATGAAAATATCCTGAATATGACAGAACCTTTTAGTCGCACACTTCTGTCCAAGATGAATCCCGATGAAAAGCATCTCGGCCAAAAATCACAGAAGTTGTATGCTGCAAATGGAACTTCTGTGTCTGAAAAGGCTTTTGCTATTTCTTCTCGCTTTTTGCAGAGGTCATCATCATCGCCTTCAAGTCCTGCTGCAAGAAACTACACAACTAAGCTAATACGTTTGAATTCAGCCAGTTTTTGCTCGATTGGAGAGGAAAAAAAGGCCCTCTAGATTCTCATCTGAGAGGACACCCGTAAGCAGCAAACGGTAAATTAGTGGTGAAATCGTTCTCTAGGTATTGGCAGGCAAATGTGGCAGTAGAGCCAACGTGGTTTAATTACTGTATGGAAATTAAATTCCTTGAAGCAGCAAAGTTAAGTTGATAATCTCTTTGGACTGGGGACATTCTAGCATTTCTGGGGGAGTCTCTTTACAGATAAGAACATTGTCAGTCAAACACACACAAGGAAGAATGGTTAATCTCTAAAGGTCTGAGGGTGTTATGAAAATATTTTGTCATTTGGGGCTCTGCCAAGACACCTCTAATAATATGTATTCCCTTTCTGTTATGGAGCAGCAAGCTATGTCAAAAAAGGATTTGAAAAGAATTGAATAGCAACCAAACTATTGAAAATAGATTACTTCAGAAGGGTAAGCTCGTGTAAGGGAAGTGTACTTAAAAAGAGGACAACCTGTCACAGTGGCTGAGCAACTAAGGCATGATACATGAGGTTTCATGTATATTCTGACATAGCATAACCATGGTTCTATTCACAAACGTACTTTTGGAAGCTGAGAGGGGCTGAATGGTTTAATAGAGCTTCCTTTTTAAACATCTTCCCACAGCCTGTAATGCCTCCAAGGAGACTCTTTAGAATTGCAAAAAAGGATGGTATCATACCTATTGCAGTAAAACTAACCACAGCAAATCTCTCCAAGAAATACCAGCGTGTCAAACCACATGCTGTCTCTTTTAACTAATGGCAGGGATGAAGTGAAGCAATATGGGGAGAGGTGCCAACTGCCCATTCACACGTTTTGAAGAAGTATGACTGCGGGGTCACTCACCCCACCCACTAGCTCAAAGTGACCGTCTCCCTTGGCTATCAGCTGTCCGTTGAAGGCCCAGGAGAAAGAAACATCAAGGACGGGGTCACTGGAGACTTGACAGGGTAACACGATGCTCTCGCCCACTATGATCTCCATGTCCACGGGCCCCTGGGTGATTCTGGTTGGATCTGCCCGAAAAAAAATTGTTGAGAGAGAGTCATTTCTCACAGGGCGGCTGCCAATCTAACACAGATCATAAGATATTCATTGCGACATGAAACGAGATGAGCAGTGTATTGTTGATTTTCTGCAATAGAAGTTCAACCAGAGATGACAAAAGTACAACCATCCTTTACTCAAGTAGAAGTACAGATACTCGTGTTTAAAAATACTCTGGTAAAAGTAGAAGTACTGACTAAACTTCTTTACTCAAATAAAAGTAAAGAAGTATGGGTTTCGAAATGTAATTAAGTACCCATAACTACCATCTGTTTTATAAAGTAACTGACCTCACTTTATATTAATAGAACAATAATGTCATTGTTAGCTACTGAATGTTTAGATGCTGAACAACGGCAAAATGACAAAGTTATCATTAATAATGATCACTCCACCAATCACAGATTAAAACTAAAGTAATGTGCCTGTTTTGAAGAAGTTTAAAGTTCAGGTATTTTTGTTAGAAATGTAAGAAGTAAAGTAAAAGTCGTCAGAAAAAGAAGTAGTGGAGTAAAGTACTGATACCAGAAAAACGTACTTAAGTACAGTAACAAAGTATTTGTACTCCACTACTTCCCACCTCTGGGTTCAACAGTGAGGCTACATACGCTATAATACACTTAGTCACAGGCAGGGAATTATCTATATAAAGCAAGGTCTCATCAAAGTCTTAAGTGGAATAATGTGATAACACCAGCCTGCCACTACTAAAATGGCCTAATACTCCAAGCTGACACCGCTAGAATAATCTCCTGAAATCCTGATAGCAATTACAATACAGTGCGGATCAGATAAAACTTCATGTAATGGGCTGCTCTGTGCATCCAGAACATAAATGAAGGGGCGTTGCTTCAAAGTCTACAAAAGCAATGACTGGACTAAGTCTGTCGTGCTTCAAAAGTCAAGATAATGAATCTGCTAGAATCAAATAAAGAAGGTGCAGCACAAAGCAAGAGGATTTGTACTCTTACATCTTACCTTATAGAGTAGAATCTCGAGGGGTAAGGAAATTACATGTACAAATGTCCCCTTAGTTCTTAAGCTAGTAATAATCAATGTCTGGGTCGCGGCTCTGTGCCGCTGACTGCATTATGGCCTTGAAAAATACCCCCCCAACTGGCAGTTACAGTGGCAGACAATAGCGTTCAGCACATTAATAAAACCAATAAGAGAACACTTTACTAACACTCCACTGGAAGCACACGCTCCACAACAACAGCATCTATAACACCTCCTCACTAACGCTTTCATTGCCTCCACTCAGGGCACTTTCATTTGTTGCAGTAAATTGGTTGTTTCAACTGCTTTGAAGAAAACAATGATAGAGTATTTTTTCAAACACCTTCCAAGTGCGTTATTGCAGCCGCACTTAACAACTCAATGGAATTAAACTGAAAGACAAAAAGGTTTTTTTTTTTAAAGTTGCAGTCGAGTTTGAGTAAAAATGACATTTAAAATAATATACCAAAATGATTTCAGGCATTTTTTTATTTTGTAAAGTCCTTGAAGGCTAGACAGCTCCTAAAGTTTCTGACTCGCTCCTCAGAGGAAAACCTGAAGTTTGTTTATGTTTCCACCCACCAGTTATCGACTCTTTGCGCCACAGTAACTCTCCCTTGCGTTAATCCATAATGAGAGATAAATTCTGCTAACTAAGTGGGATGCATAAACATTCTGCTATGTCACAGTGGAGCTTACCGGTAACGAGGAGCCGTCCTGTTGTACTTGACATGCCAAATCTATTCCTCGCGAAGCACGTATAGCTGCCTGCATCAGACTTGCTCACGTTGGCAAGCCTCAATGTTCCATCTGGGGAGAGTGTGATCCTAAAGCAAACAGAGACACCCGTTTGCAATCCAACTTCAGAGAACAAAAGATAATATTGTCATTAGATAAACTCTAATTCTGGATTTGTCTCAGTGTTCTTCATTATCATAGGCAACGGGAAACAGTGTAAGTGAAGGGGGATATTGATCGTTTGGACTTAACAAGGTTGAAAACATACGATGGGAAATACTGAATTGCCTTTAATTGTACATTCCTATCACATCCATCGGTCCTCTGGCTTAATTAAAGCAGGTTCAGTTCAGTCATTACCTGTCGTTGGTGTGGATAGGGAGGTTTCCTTTCTTCCATAAGATGCTGGCGATGGGATAGGCCTGGGGTTTACACTCTAAAGTCACTGTAGTTCCTGCCTTGGCTTTGAGCAAAGCTCTGAGGACGTTTCCTGTGAAGTCTGGCGGAGAGGCTGATGGGAAACAGTAAACTGACTTTAGTACAAGCCTGCTGAAAATCTCACAGGGCATTTGAAGCAC
Source organism: Gymnodraco acuticeps (assembly GCF_902827175.1). Taxonomy (NCBI): domain Eukaryota; kingdom Metazoa; phylum Chordata; class Actinopteri; order Perciformes; family Bathydraconidae; genus Gymnodraco; species Gymnodraco acuticeps. Next base: position 5,052,146 of record NW_022992351.1, read on the forward strand.
GCCTCAGTTTGATCTGGGAAAATCATCAAATTGGAAAGTAATGGAGACAGACATTTGAAACATTTGTGATGGGAGAAAATAAATATAAAATCCAATCACTACTGGTGATTTTTGTTCCATTTTCTATAAAGAACATGGATTTACAGGGACCAACAATGTTGCATCTTTAATTGGTTTTACTCATAAAGATCATTTTTGTCATTCATTTTGAATCAACTACCCCATCCTCACCTTAACTTCAAAGTAAATCAGGATATCATGAAGGGGAAAATATTTTTTAAGTGTGTTTGGCCCCATCAAACCCTCCTCGCTGACCCCATTATCCACTAATCCAGACAACCTTTAAGAATGACAGTAAGATGACCTTTAAGATTCTTCGGCAACAATGATTGGAGGATTTAAAGGAGAGATAAATGCCACCGTACCTAAAACCATTAGTTCAGCAGAGAAATATATGACGCCATGTTTATTCTCAGCCACACACTGGTACATGCCGGCATCAGATAGCGTCAGCGCGGACACTGACAGGACTCCGTTCTCCACATGGATTCTGTCCTGTGAAGAAAAGGATGAAAGAAAGCAATTATTGCTTAAGACTTGAAGGTAGGTTTTTGCTTTGCTCAGCGCGCTCTGGCAAAGCTCAATAAGAATTGGATTGGGTTAGAGGCAATGTCAATGGGCGAAGATCAAATCAGGATTATGTTGCCGTGAATGAATCAGAGTCAGTACACAAACAACATGTTTTTTTTCAAATATTCTCACTATCATGTTAACCAGTAATCAGCTTGTAATAATATCCTGTAGTGAAAACTATGTGTGCAAAATGTGTGTATGTGTGGCTAAATTCAGCATCCTGTTATATATGTATTTATTTTATTTCTGATGAATGATTAAGCCAGGATATATCTTATTGAGGTGAAACATGTAACGTTTTTTCATTAAAACCCTTACTGTATGTAACTCAATCCATGCAATTACACACATTATGGTCTAATCGTATATTGTTTCTGTTTAGCGTGTGAAGATTAAGCTCTCTCTTTGAATTAAAGATTATAAATTTGTAAGCCTTACATTGTGTCTGAAACTGATATTATGAAAAGTAAACAATACTGCCTTTTAGTTAAACAATCATGTTCTTGATCTTGCAACAGTACATATATTGTTACAATCAAATCATAGAATGACATTTAAAAAAGCCTTTTTGTTGTTGTTATAGAAGCAGGTGCTCGCATTGAGCATTACCAAATGCTGCTGAGAAGATAAAGCAACAGCAGCATATTGAAGTCAAGTCAAGTTGAAAGCTATCTGTGTCCCTGGTGGTCCTGGGTAAGGTGTGCAGCCGTATAGCATATTTCACAGTAGATTAAACCCATTGTCCCTAAATCTGGAGGAGCTAAAACATGCACCATGAATAATGAAAACAACCACCGACTCCATTCAGATGAAATGGAGCAATCTCGGAGGGACTACACTGATCCACTCTCTAAGACTGTGTAATCTGCCAAGGTAGAGCGGAATAAGAGACAGTTACATCCATGTCTCATCACTGGCAAACCTCAGCAAGACGTTTACACTCGCCTCTCATCGCACTTGGAAAAACAGCCGCGTGCTTGACGCCAGGCTCTCTAAAATGAAAGGATGCGCTGAAGATGAGGATTAAGTCTTTAAAAATGAAACATTGGTAGGTGGCAGAAGACGGGCAATAATTTACCTCAGAGAGAAGCTGTTGGCCGTTCTTCAGCCACGTGTAGGCGGGCTTGGGCTTGCCATTGGCTCGGCAGTCCCAGTAAAGTCTCTCCTCTATGGCCAGGGCCGTGTCCTTCGTGGCCTGGATCCACTGAGGCTTGGCTGAGGGAACACAAATATGAACCAGTGAAATGTTGGAGAACCAGGAAGACAGACTTATGGAGCATAATATCTCTGGGGTTTCTGCAGGTTTGAAGATAAATTGAAGACTTTTTAAGACCTTCTTAAGTTACATATTTAAATTATAGAGGCATTTTTATTTTGCAGTTATACTGGCAGAAGTATGGAGGAACATTTGCATTAAAAAGTATTTCCATTCATTACTTTAGGAATGGGCATTTATTGATCTGATCCATGTCTGCTTGAGTTTGCACTTCCCCATCGTGCAAAACAAATCATAATTGAATGTAACTCTAAAGCGAGCCAAATCTAAATCCTAAAATCTTAAGAAGCGGGTATGATATCAAAAACCAAAAGTAAATAAACCTCTTTAATATTTGAAGTGGTAGAGCATTTATTTTAGGACCAATACAATTGTTCTTAAGAAAACCTGTTTAGGCCTACATTTTGAAAATAGAATTTGAGAAAATAGTTCAAAGGAAAGCATGAATAGAGTGACAGCTCCAATAAGTTAGAAAATAGACTTGTCTTTAAAGGGGAGAGAGGAGTGAATCTAGGGTTTCACTCCGCTTCATCACTTAAATGTGTCAGCTGCCTGTAGCAAGTCAAGATTAGCATGAAATGCCACGCCACAAAGCAGGAAGCTGTCATGAACAGCCACCTTAATTCTGTGTTTAATAAACATCCCCCTGGGTCTGTTCCCACATCCAGCACACAACTTTCGAGCTTCTTTTCTCTTACACATTTACAACTTTACAGAATGTGTAGCAGGTAAAGTGTTGCGCTCATAACAATCGGCACAGCTGACTTTACATGCATTTGCAAAGTGTCATTCTTCCTCTTTCAAAAAGGAACAGCAGTTGAGGTAAGTCAAGATGCCAACATTTTTTAAAACTGCAGTAAAATGAACACTAACCGCGTGGAAAGAAAGAAAATTACTTGTTAAAGCTGTAAATAACAATAGGCTGTTAACATATCGGTCGTATTACCAAATAACAACTCTTTTGACACTGACAGCAGCAGTATTACATTGAGAATATGACAGATGGAACATAGCAAAGATCTCACACATTACAGTGTATAACTTAATCGGTACAACGTTTTTTGTTGTCATAGCAAGTAAAAGAAAATATATCTTACCATAGAAGGCCAGCCGACCGGTGGCTATGTTCTTGCCCATCTTGTTCTCAGCTACACACTCGTATCCTCCCGTATCATCCTGCTGGAAGCTGGGTATCTCCAGCACGGCATTAGAGTACTTCATTTTGACTTTGCTGGGGAAGGGAACGCCGTTAGCTCTCTTCCAGGTGATTTCTGGGACAGGGCTGAAAGACGCAGAGGAATTAAACCTCAGCGGAGATCCCGATTCAAGTCCTTTTGAACTTTTAAGATTGCAGCTCAGGTTGCAGGTCTCTGTAATCCTGCGATAAAGTGTTTGATGAAGCTTTAAAGTCACAGTGTTTTTTTTTGGCGGAAGAATGGTTTAGAGTTACCCTGATCTGACAACAAATAATGCAGTCTCACATGGCTTTCAGACCAATCATGGCTTGATGCCACACTCTAAAAAATATAATTGCCAAAGCAACTTTACTTTCCAGAAATCCAGATGTCTGGAATGAAAGACAGCGGAAGATTGAAAACATGCTTGAAGGAATCCAGCTTACTTCCCAAGGGCGAAACATTCCAGCGTAATTGTTGATCCTTTTGCTGCGGGTACATTGTCTGGGAAATTAACTTCTATTTTCGGCTCGTATTCGCCCATCACTCCTATGAAGAGCAAGCACAAGAACTTGCTCAGTCTTCCATTATTCATGACTTACAAGCAATATGGTTTGCATTATGGACCAAACAATCGCACTGTAAAACTAACAGAGGAGAAATAAAAGACACATGAGCAAACATTCTCTCGCGGGTAAACTCCAAGTAGTACATCACTTAAATGTCGCCAGAGCGCCGTGAAACACCAGCAAGGAATAATTTAAATATCTTCTTGGTGGAATAGATAGAGTAGAATTTGAAACCTTGTCTTTTGTGCTGGTCTGGCTGTTAGTCTATTATTTCAAAGCTTGAGGGGGCAGCTCCCAACCCCTTGTGTTTTATTGTTTGTAACAGTATTTAAGACAGTCAAGGCTAGGATCATAAAATGATGCGATGAGATTTAAATGTATGCAGCCACATGTACAGTACACTGAGTGGAAACTAACTGGTTGAGCCACCAGAACACTCAATGTAATGGTCCAGTGACGTATGGCTTATGTTTTATTCATTGGAAGGCAATTTGTATTCACTCTTTCTATGAAGGCGTAACAGAGAATAGAACAACAGACCAAAGAGAACCGGGCTGGAGAATTCATGTGAAAGCACAGAGAAAAGCTTTTAAAGGCAATGCGAAATTATAAGAGAGCTAAGTCAGCAAAGAGGAGATTTGGGTGCTTTGTTTGCTGGCCTACATTGAGGAGCAACTATTTACTTACAAGCATTAGCGCTCGGTGACTCAACGACAGCGAGGCACGACACGACAAAGAGCACTCATGCAAGTGCGATGATTAAAGCCACCTTCAAAGGAAAGGTCCCTAATACATGGCTGTGAGGCACACTTGTCACATCGCGGCCCTGAGCTGGGCTTCTTACCATCTGTCCTGAGGATCAGAGATGTAGGTGAGCTCTGAATCTTGCCCTTTGTGATGCTGTTCATCACCACACAAGTGTAGTTGCCCACGTCTGAGGGGTCCACCTTGGCGATGTAAAGATTTCCCGTCTGCTGGGAGACGAAACGCCGATTGTCTTGTTGAACAAAGTAAGGGTACTCATTGAAGACCCATGCATATGTAAGGTCTGGAAGAAAAAGAGATTGTTAAATGTCATGGTAAAAAAGGTGAATTAATGCTGGCAATGGTATACTTTATTCTACAAGCCACTTCAACTTTAAACAACTGCACAGTTTGAAGCCAGGATGAAGGTTTACCTCCTGAGGAAGTGGACGTTCCACAAAGTAACACCACTCCTTGTCCCTCACGGACTGACACTGCGCTTCTGGTGTGGACTTTGAAATGATCTAAGTCTGAGGGAAACAAAAATGAAAAGGAAGATCACCGCAGGAGCTCACATGTGTCGGAGTGCTTACAGCAAGACTCTCACACAAGCACATAAGGATATTGTCAGGAGAATTGCACTTCAGTGAATGAAACAGGTTCAGACTGAGAAGAGGCTTGTAGGTATGAGCACAAGTGCAGGGAGATATAACATATATATTGCTATCCTTTTTAAGTGTCTTGTTATAGTAGTTCAGGGAAAAAAACGACAACATACAATATATAGCAACCACAAGGACACAAAACCAACAGTTTAGTCATATTTCACATATTGCAATAAACATAATACCATTAACCTTCAGGTCTGAATAAGAAATAAGAACAATAACTACTGTAGGTTAAACAACCAACTATTCAGTCTTGCCCCTGGTAATGGCTTAGAAATAAACTGAAAACCACAAAAAACAGTATTATAACATATGTTATCCAGTGCATGGAAATAGTGAAATGATTTTTCCACTAACCCCTGGTAGTATTAGGCAATGAAGATATCTTCTGGTCACTCTATATAAGCCACAAACCTCTCTTCAATCAGTTTCAAAGTTTTCCTTTGGGCTATTTACAGATGTCATAACAAAACAATCCTATCAGCAAGGTGTTATATAGTGTAACAAAGACATTATTTCTGCACAATGGGTTGTTGAGTTTGTTATGTCATTATGTCTCAGCAGTGCATGTCTAAAAGCTTGAAATACAACCAAAAATATCGGCAAGGCCAGACACAGAAGGTGTGAAAAGATACTTTCTTGTTATCTGCAACAATTGAAGTACAATGAATAGTACATTAACAGTAAGTACTTATTTCTTTACTCATTTCAGATGTTTGCTGCTTTTACCACCACGTGTATGTAATGTGAGAGATATCACAGTTTGTCTTATTTGTATGGCAATACAATTGTACTAAATTGTACTACTGTTTGTACTAGTTTAGTTAGTTTTATTAATTTCCATTACTCAAAACCGACATATTATGTTGGAGTCAACATTAACACATCATTGAGTCCTTATTGAGGTATTTGTCATACCCAACACAATTTGGTTGACTTATTTACCCCCCAGAGTACATGACATAAAACACCAATGACATTTCTGATAAAGCTAAGCAAGGTGAAATGAAGTATTCATTCTTAGTTAGCAAGAACGAACATAAGTAAAGAATAGACGTCACGCTAAAACTGCCCCCATGCCATTTCAGCATTTAACATCGCCTCAGAGTTGTAGCACTCATAAATATTACAAGCGTCGCCCACCTAGTTTGGTGTGCGTCGGCATTATTTTCTAAGTGCGGTTACACCACCATCCCATTTCTTAATAAAAAGTGACGTGAACTTACAGGCAAACTGCAGACTGGCTCTCCTGCTGAGAATCGCTCCTACAGTGTTGAACGCCATGCACTGGTACATTCCTACATCCTGGTAGCGGTCCAGACTGCTTATAATGAGGTTGCCCCCAGACAGACGCCGCCGGCGATCCAGGCCCAGATTTATGAGAGTCCCATTCAATGACCATCTGTGAGGGCAAAGACACCATCAGTCCCTGGCAAAAAAAGCAGCGTCCATTTCTTTCTAACCAACCAAGGTGGTCTGAACAGGAGGTGAGTGGGGAACACAACTCACTGCAGTAAACTCACTTGAAGTAAGAATAATACACTGAACATTGTGCTGGTGTGGAGGAATTCACAGGCTTGCAGGTTGAAGCATGAAACAGCATGGACTTGTGTGATTTTTAGCCATTTATTATTATCCTGCTGGAATTGAACTTTCCTAACAAAGTTTCCTAAGTCATAAAGTAGCTCGGAAAAGACTAAATATACTGAGAAGCCTTTTTAATTCCCTCTGTTGTTTTTCTTGTTTTCTTCACAGTCCTAAATTATTGTCAATTTAGATTTGTATTAACTGAATAGTTCTCACTATCATATTCTGCACATGTTCGATGATTGTTGCATATGGTTTTGTCCCTGTAATCGAATAATTCTGTTATCCATTATTCTACAACATGGTCCAGTGTTTTTGGTTTATATTACACTTAAATTGCACATTTATTATTTATATTGTATTTTCTGTTCCTATTCTATTTTTCTTTATTTTGCTCAACCACTATTTGCTGCTGCAGCGATCTCATTTCCCCCCCGCAGGGATCATTAAAGTTTAATCTTAGACTATCATACACAAAGCTGTCTTCTGCTATTTAAGGGAAGCAGAAGATAAAGGTTTTAGAAGCCATCATAGATATTATCACCAGTCTTACCCATAATAACCTTGTCTCTGTCACATTATATTTACATAATGTGACATTATTCCACCTTTGACTTCTCATTAGGACAAAACATTAGCACTTGGCAGGGGCTGATGTAACAAAGGATGCCTTTTAAACTATTTTTCACCTTCCATTACATCTATTGCACCTGCTAAGTGTTGAAGTTTGAAAAGATAATACCTTGCGCAGCAGGATCAGATTGTGCTATTAAATAAATGAATCACCTAAAAGATCTAATAATGAAATTAGTTTAATTAATGGATGTAAAGAAGCCCCAATATTCAGTTAGAAAATACATTCTCTTCTTCTTGTCACCACAACACTTCTCTTTTTAAATGCTAGTGAAACACGGAGCTTTGATGGGTTGAAGGACAGAGCCCTTTTCAAGAATTTACTATCATATTTCTCAAAGCATATAAAAGAACAATTTCTCTTCTTCAGCCCCAACCCTTTATTCGACTTCTCGTAAGTGATGAAAGAAAAAATGAAAGACAGGGAGGCCATAATGGCAAACTTTCCAAAAGCTTTCAAGTATAACCTCCAAAATAATTTCTTACAGAATACCCAAACCATTGAACGCCGACGAGTGCTTGCCGCCTTCCTCTAGACACTTAGACTTATTTCATTTCATAGTGGTTGACTTTACTTCTTAGAGCTGAACAGTGTGAACGTCTGTACAATAAACACCTAAGGGTTCACTCTGTTATTAAAACATGCATGTGTGTGTTTAGGGGTCTGTGACCACACAGCTGCATTTAGCTCCATCACCTCTTTTTGACCTGAAGTGCCTCAGTGGTGGCCTGAACATTGGGCAGGTGATTGGAAATCAACCCCAAAACTGAGTTACTCAGCTTGAGACTCATTTTGTGAACACAACTTGTCTGACCATCTGACCACAGAGAAACTGGATATCCTGGATCATCCTGCAGCTCAGAGCCACAGGTGTTATACCTCAGGTCAAGTAAAGGTTAAGCAAGTCACCCTCTGCATCACTTTTATGACTGGCTGGGGAGAATATGCTTTTTCAAACTAGTTGTGGCTTTCTCCCATGAGCAATAATGCCACTTCAGTGTGCATATATAAAATACTCATCTCTTTTGGAGTGACAGGTCTGGCAGAGGAAAGGGGAAGGGAGAACAGAGAGAAGAGGGGAGGAAGCCTCAGAGGTGCGGAGGGCTTGCAGAGCCGGGCATGTAGAGCCGGGCACAGCCAGCTTGACAAGGCACCGCGTTACAACATGCTCATCTCACCTTTAATCAGTACATGGAAATACCTGGTCGTAGGCGAAGAATGTGAAAAGCCTGAAATAATGAGCATACGCACTCCACACGGCTATCATTCATCTCGCCTGTGCTGGCTGTGCCGCAGTAATTCTATTGTTCAACGCCAAAGACACTTGTAATCAATGTCTGTTGGTGCCACATGGTGTCTAGCAACGTGCATCGGCCTCACAGCGTTTTAAAAGAGGAGCTTTAAGATGCATTAAGATGCTACACGTGTGTCGCTAAGATAATATCTGGCGAGACAAGAGGAAGATTGGCAGCGTGTTAGTCAATATGAATGAGTGAAGCCATAATGACGCCCCTGCTTTGAGTGTCTGTAAGCGTTTCAGTTTAATTTAGAGAAAATGAAAAGGGGGAGCAAGGACGTGCTTATGCCATGTGAAGAATGTTCTTTTAAATCCTTATCTTCATTACTGTGAATGAAATGAGCAGCAAGGCTGACAGTAGTATAAATAATATATATGTACTGTATGTGTAACTTTACGGTTTCAAGCTGATTTAATGTCCCAAGCACACAAAGGTTATGTTTACTTTATATTAAACAAGGTCCTCTTATGACATTGACAGCTGCTATGAAAACGCTTTCAGGGACGAAGTTCAAGAGAAGAATAGCTGCTGATTCTGCACTTGACTTCCTTTAGGTTCATACCAAGGAAAGCAATAACTGATGATGGTCATTTCTGATAATACTATAACGTTCTTCTGCTGCTATTTATATGTCTATAACAAATTTGCGATTGTTGATTTTCACAATGCGTAATAGTTTAAGTAAAGATAAATTGAACACTTTCATATGACGGTGCTGGATCTTTATCTCACACATGCCCTCATTTGAACGATTTCTCACCTGTACTGAGGAGATGGCGTTCCCTGAGCATCACAGGTCAGAGTGGCTTCTTCTTCTATGGAGTCCACAGGAATGAACAAGTCACCTGGCTCCATCCTCCATCTTGGACCATGGTACGATCCACTGTCCAAACAATCTGTCAGAAAAACAGTGACAGCCTGAGCAAAACCGAAGAAAAGTGCCCATTTTGATAGGAAAGTTTGGCCTGCACATTTCCCCCATTCTTCTGGAGGAAATAGGACACTCAGTTATAATAGGAGGATGGACATTAGTAAACATGGGGAGAGACTCAATACTTTTCATTTCATCTTGCAACAAAAATGCAGATTCTTCCTAAAGAAAAGGCTGAATAACTTTAACAGGATGACATTCCTGTGAATTTAAAAGAAGAAATGTTGCTTGTCCAGCAAAACATTTTCTGAATTTTCCATTTGATAAAATATAATAATGCTTTAGTATATTGTTGTATATTATAAGTTAAAATAAGACTTAAAGGTCCCATGTCATGGCCATTTCTACTGATCATAATTCCATTGTTGAGGTATACTAGAATAGATTTAAATTGTGCAATTTTCCAAAGTCACATTGGTTTCTCATACAGCATCTCTACTGTATAGTATGTGTATTCACTCTCTGTCCTAAACGGCTTGTTGGAGCTCCTGCCCCCCCCCCCCCCCCCCCCCCCCCCCCCCCCCTCTCTATGAACCCAGTGGCCGTCTGCGAGACAGCGAGACACAGCGAAACTCAGCCCGAAACAAGCCCGAACACACACCCGCAGCCTGGCTGGCAGTTTGTGTGTGTACTCACACACCGACTCACAGCCTCGCCGCATCCCGCCGTCTCAGGAGGAGAAATTGGCGGAGCTGCAGCTGAGAAAAGATTGAGTGTGTGTGTGTGTGTGTGTGAGGAAGTCCGCGGATTGGTCAATTTGGACCAATCCACGGACGTAACGTAACGGCTCCACGGATTGGTCCATTTGGACCAATGGGTCCATTTGGGTATGGGCACGTCACCATACCCAGGAAGAACACAATGGAAAAAGAGAAATCTCCAACGAGGCGTTCTGGGGCAGCATAGACAGGTATTTTCTGTGTTAGAGTTTTACTCGCTACAGGGTGCACTTTGAGGGTTTGTGAATTGCTAACAAAGCACTTTATATACTAACAAAGGGCTGGCTTATCTAAAGCCAGTTGAGTAGCACTTGAAATGTTTTGGCTCTATGAAACCTGATGTACTTATATGATTCTGTTTTCTTCAAGTTTGTATCTTGTTGGTCGAATGCACTTATTGTAAGTCACTTTGAATAAAAGCGTCAGCTAAATGCAATGTAATGTAATGTAATGTGACTCTGCAGACCGTTTACATGCAGAATAACCTTCATAACACACAAGGGGACGGGTAATAACCGGAAAAGCATGACATGGGATTAAGAGGGGCAATCTTTATTTGTTATTTGTTCACATTAACTGAGTGATGAATATCATTTGGAAAAAACATATCTTTAGGTAACAGTCATGATAGTCTTTGCTCTGTGTTTTGTGTGAATAAATAATTAAAAGAAAAATAAACAATGCCTTCTCATCAGGTTGCTATCAGAGTAGTGAGGAGGAGGAGGATTGAGAGTATTGTGTCTGTGTTGTGAATGGAAGTCAATACTGAGGAGTGCCCCTTTAAACGTGGGCCATCCTATCATCTCTGACACGGGCATTATTTTCGGCTATTCAGCTATCATCTAGCAACTGTAAATGTCCAAACAAGAAATAATCATTACTCATATAAAAAGGTGGTTTACCTGCCAGACAGTCGATGATTGATAACAGTAGAAGCTGTTTCCATGGCAACGTCATCTTTGGCAGCCAAGGGCAAATGAGACTTTCATCCAATAAGCTTTGAAATGGCACTCGTGTTCTCCGAGAGAGGGGAGCTTGACCTGTTGAAACAAGATTTGTGTTGTAAAACACCAAACTCTGGGAAACCCAATATTTTCATTACACTTTCAACCGGATGTCTTTCAATCGTCCATCAGGAGAAGACAGGATAAGTATACATTTCAGAAGTAGAAATATATAATGATGATACAATTGTATGTTGCATTTGGTGCAAGATAAGGCTGCACAATATTGTTGTTGTTATTATTATATTGCACTCTAGGAACTTTGATTAGTTGAAAGATAAATTCAGAAGAAAACTTCACTTTGAAATGAAGCTAGCACTCTTTTTCTAATATGTGCCTTTTGTGATCATTCCATGTTCAATTTGTGCAATAAAAGAATGTTCGGAAGCAATTTGTTCCATTCAACAACATTATTGAATATTGCATATTTTGCTAACAGCTACGTGCAGGATGTGTCTCATTTTACTTCAGCCCGTTTTCACAATTCTGATCGGGGAAGATCCAGGCAGTGTCACTTTGTGCCCTGTGCTTCGGCCAACTTGCACCCAGAGATGTCTGAGGGTGATACCAGAGGCATATGGGAAGAAGCCAATGCCAATCTATTAGGGGGGCGACCGACGCCTAAGCTCATCCTTCACTTGGATAGATTCACTCTGGCTGCCGGAGGAGACTTGGACCTGGGAATTGGGTGCCGTCCAATCAATTAGATTCACCCGCAGCAGCATGTGTCTCCCCACATGCTGGGGTGAATCAAGACAGCCTGATGAGGAAGCCATTCCACCCAGGTCCATAATCAAGGGCAAGTGTCTGTCTGCGTGTAGCATGTTCTGCCAATTACGATGCACCCGCTTCTTGCAAAAACTGAGCGAGTAATGATGCAATTATGAAATGTCAAACATACATACAACGGAGAACCGGCAATATCACAGCAGTAAAGTGAGCAGTTACACATATTCACGTGTGTTGGGTATAGGCAGATGGTTGTACAATAGCGTGTACCTACATATTAACAGCAATACGAAGGTCTGCACACACAGAATCACAAATTTCTTCGAGAGATGTTCAAGATATATTAAGGCCAGAGACTGGTAATAACACCAATCTGCTAAATGTCACACAGCCCACATACACCTACACTCCAAACTCACTTTCTCGCCGTGTTCAACACGCATAACACCCTGCCTCCACACGCACACACACACATGCACTCGCTTTCCATTTAGGAAACATAAGCCGTGATGTGCGGCTCATTTGTGGCTTAATCCCGGGGCGAGCCTGGTTCAGAGAGCTACTTATATAGGCTCTAATTGTTTGTCAGCTGCCTGGATGTCAAATCAGGCACGTGGGGTCTCAGCCAGAATTTTTTCTTCCCTACCTTTCATGTTTGCTGTCCTTTTTCTTCGCCTGAAAGTCTGCACAATTGGATTGGTACGCTTCCTCTCAAGACGAGTCCTGCATGCCATACCTCAGTGATAGGCCCACGGTGTGCAAAGTGCTGGCACCTCAGGACTGAATATTGGTGTGTGTGGAAGGTACAGTGGGTATTACACTACTGTCGACTTGGCATGTTGGTTTGCATTTATAATGGAGTTTTGTCAAGGATGGCACCCTGGAACAACTGATGCAACGTGTTCCTTTTTTCCTTATGCAGATCTAATACATAATTTACAAATGCAAAATAAATTCAGATTCTGTCAGTTATATGACACAGAGCTGATAGCTCAGTGCTTCACATGTACACACTGTATAATACTTTTCACACGCACAGTAAACACACAGATCTGAACATGAGGCAAACACACTCACAGCTTGCATTCATCATGGATAATGGTGCTACCGATGACTGTGATAGAAGGTGGTGAGAAAGGGTTTACGGGGTGAATCACTCTCAATCACTGAGGCTTCCTAGACACCACTGGGTTAAATAATGTAAAATCCTGATATCTACCACCTCCATCACACTATGCCTGCATCCAAGTAACACGCTGGTTGAACAAATAGTCCAACTGGCACAGTGGGAGTGTACTTACTTTGAAGGCCTTCGCTGCATTCATCACAGATATTCCAGCTGACATTGTGGCATACAGTATGCAATTACCTGCTGAATGTTGCTGTATCTCTAGAGGCTTACAGCCAATCATAGCCGGGACATTTATCAAGGTTTTCTGAGGGTATTTTTTACCTTCATGCCTTTGAAAGAGGGTCCTTGGTAACACCTGGATACCTTTATGATGTCTTTTTGTGCACACAAGCACCAGGCATGCAATTCCACCCAAGGCTGGTTACTCTCAAAAAATGTTTTAGTGGCCTGTCGCAACACATTTCAGAGGGTGAGGTGAAGTGGAGCTGCAGTGTGGCACCACACCAGGTAGGAACCACAGGAGCAGTTAGAGGCTACAACAACTATATGTGAGTACAGCATCTATACATCAGTTGGTCAAAGAAAGGCACAAAAACAACTCCCTAGTTATAACAAACCCCAATGTGTCTGTGTATGAATGAATGCCCCTCCAGAACCAGACACTGTGGAGGAATTGGCTGCAGTTGGGAGGGCACGTCTCGTTACTCCAGCCTAAACAATTATTATCAAATAAATGGCATTAGAAACTGATGAACAAATTCGGGACAGCAGCCAAAACAGGCCGACATGTGAGCCTGTTAGGATGTATTAATATTTTAGCATATAAATATCACTGTGTAAATAATTTAGCTGTTCCGTATTTGTGCACGTTCCCAATTGTCAAGCGCGCTCAAGGGGTAATCATTTGTTGTCTTACCTCTTATCTTGAAATTTCTTGAGACCAGCAGGAACCAAATTCAGCCCTCACGGAAAAAGCGACAGATTGATCCTCCATGGAAAGCCTTTTTTTAGGGGGGAAAAATCGGTCACAATCGCAAGGTCGTTCATACAGGTGAAAAATTGAGCCGGTGGTCAGTCAGAGATAACGGGTAATGCAGGAGGCATAAACACCCGCGTTTCATATCGCTGCTCTCCTCTTTCTCCACTCCCCACTAAAAAAACACACACACACACACATATATCTATACACACACACACACACACACACACACACACACACACACACACACACACACACACACACACACACACACACACAACACCCACGTTGTTTGCCGTGCTGAATCACATTTGAAACATCCCCAGTTAAGAGGCTCGACTCTCGCCTGTGTTTGCGCTCTCAAATCCAACACGCGTATAGGTCTGAATTTGGGCTTGGAGGGAATCTTGCAGAGATTATTTATTATGCGCATCAAGTCAGCTCCCCCTGCGAACAAGAAGAAGAAGAAGAAGAAGAATAATAAGAAGAAGAAGAAGAAGAAGAAGTAGAAGAAGAAGAAGAAGAAGAAGAAGAAGAAGAAGAAGAAGAAGAAGAAGAAGAAGAAGAAGAAGAAGAAGAAGAAGAAGAAGAAGAAGAAAGAAGAAGAAGAAGAAGAAGAAGAAGAAGAAGAAGAAGTGGGCTGTGCGAAGGAGCAGCCACAAGCAGCAGCGCTCGGATGGGAAGGTGCGGGAGGAAGGAAGGCGCACCTGGAGGGGAACTGCGCCCCCCTGCGACAACCCACGATATGACAAACAAACTGTGAGCTTCCACGACTCAATATCTATCAGGGTTAACTGGCTCCCAGGTTTTGACATAAGCACAAAGCTGCATATTTATTTTTAAAGATTTAAGGTCCTTGTGCCACACATGCCGTAGACAAAGGCTATAGCTAAGTCGTGGCTGTGCCTGTTGCTGTGGTCCATCTTCTTGTATACTTATTTATAGACACATATTTATAGCATTTGGACTGTTGTAAATGTGTTATCTGTTTGATTTACAAATGTCACCTATTGCACGTCTGTCCATCCTGGGAGAGGGATCTCTCCTCTATTGCTCTCCCCGAGGTTTCTTCCATGTTTTCCCCATTAACTGTGGGGTCTCTTTGGGAGTTTTTCCTGCCCAATGTGAAGGTCCAAGGACAGAGGGTGTCATATTTGTGTTTGGTATAAACTGTTAAGTCCACTGAGACAAATGTAAAATGTTTGATATTGGGCAATAAATAAACTTTGATTGATTAATTGAGTTAATACAAAGAGGATGTAATATAACTTAAAACATGACGTATAATAGTTAGGATGATTTTTTTTCACTAAGGGTGATTTATCAGTTTTTCTGAAAAGCAGAAGCATCACTTGGATCTTCTGTATATCTACATGGTTTGTGGTAAAAAATATATATATCATTTTAGAAAAATGAACATTTACTGCAAAAGGACAGATTTAATTAATACTAACAACAACAAAAAAAGCAATACATAACATGTTTGTTTTATACCATAGGCAGAGTAATGTAAACAGTGGAAACTCTACCCGGCAAAATAGCCCTGGCATAGGAGGCAAAGAAGCAAGTTTGATAAAAAAAAAAACGTTCTTATTATTGAGCTAGTTCAGTAAGTAACAAAACCTGCCTAATTATTAATACTGCTGGGTTGGGAAAATAAACGGACAGAAAATATGTTTCCATGGCCTACAGTATGATTGCGCAGTTTCTTTGGAAACAAATGCAGTGTGTCCTGTGTTATTGGTACATCTAAAGAAAATGGAAAGTGATCAGTTTGTCTTTACGACAGGGACACCAACAGAAAGACAGATCAATATCATATCATGTATAGGAAAGGTATCATTATTTGCTTGGATTATTTTGGACCGTTTTAAAGCATGGGATACTGACCACTAGGGGTCCTAAAACTAACTCCTGAGAGAATTGGTTCTGGGTCTCCCCTCAACCAGTCACTTGTTTACTTCAGCGAGCTGTTCATTTCACACAGACAAGCAACATGAACTCATCAGCTTGAGTGAGTTTATGAGCTAGGAGTGGCTGCCCGTTACAATATGTTTGGTCAGTGAGAGGCATCCGAAATGAAGCATACACGCAGGCGACCAATATAATGAGCTGCAAGTGGCTGAAAACATAGAGCTGCCTAGTTGGGTTTCCAAATTACTTACAAATGTGTGAGTGTGGGTTCTTCTTTGGGTGCTAGCTGTGTGGGCTGAGTGACATCACTCAAAATAGTTTTCTGATTGGAGGAGTGGGAAGTGTTGTGGGTACAACTGCACCTGTTTTTCAATGTGCAACTCACTGCACAACACACATGTGCCTGGTTGTTATGGAAATGTAAAGGAGCAAGTACCTGTGGTTAAAACCCACAAATACAAATTGACGAAATAAATGTTGGTGACATGTCTCCCTTTCTAATTGGCCCTTTCACTGAACATTTGACATGTCACAGTAGGGAAGACATGGAGGTACATAATAAAAAGAATGGCAGCTGAATTCAATTTAGCAGCTTGAGTTTCAGGATCCTGGTATTAAATAGAAATGAGCTGTAATTAATGCTGTTACCAACATCTGTGCTTTTGGTGCAATGACAAGCCAAATAGGTCCGTTTAAAAAATAATAAAAACATGTTTATGCTAGCACCTGACTGTTTGTTACAGGAGTGTGATGTTTCACCTGAGATTATTTGATCCACTTTATTCCGAACACTTCAACGTTTTGCCTAAAACTCTTATTGTTAATATTTACTAAATTATATACAATCTCTTTCATTATTTACTTAAAGATTTCCTCAGCACCTCATATCTTAATGGAGGATCAAGGAAAAAGTAAATAATTTTGTATCTTGTACAATAGATTTTCATGTTCTCCGAGACAAATTGGAGATTTTGGGCTCTATAAAGACATTTTACTGGAGTTGACTATAATTAAAAACTGCTTTCGCCAACTGAAATAAATTGGGTTGCTGCTGAGTTGCAGAAGGCTGACATTTCCCTGTTTTTGATAAGCATCCGCTGACAGCTTTAGTTCATGGTGAAAGGATGTATTTCCCATGACGAGACTGGAAAGAATCTGCTCTCCAAGTCTCTTCCTCCATTTCTCATTCGTACTCTCAAACTTTCAACTGGCCTTCCTTCCTTTTGTCTCTCTTGTTCTGTCTGTCTGACTCTTCCTCTAAGTCAATACATGTCACCCTTGTGTATATTACCACCAGGCCAATATGTGTACTTGGCCTCAGAGAAGCCTAAATGTATTACCCATAGACTGTGGTATTACCATACATTCTGGGATTCCTCAGTCTATACGAGGAGCCCCATTAAACCTACATTGATCATTCTCATTTCAGGTGAAGGTTCCTTTAACATAGCCAGGGCATCGTTAATAATGCTCCATACAGCAGCCATTTGACATTTCCTTTAATTATGCCTGTAATTTATTCATGCACTTGATCCTAGGAGCTTGTTGTGAAAAGCTTCCTCCAGGAATATTTTATCCTGGTCCTCTTGAGGCGCATGGATTAACCATCTTAATAGCAACCCCCTGAAGGTATTACTTCCTTCATTGTCTGTGTGTGTGTGTATGTGTGTATACTGTGTGTGTGTGTGTGTGTGTGTGTGTGTGTGTGCGTGCGTGTGTGTGTGTGTGAGAGACAGCAATGAGCATTGTACCTCACATGTGTGTGTTAAGCTGCAAAAGTCATTAGGTCTTATTTCCCAACCATTCAGACTACTCGATGTAAAGTCTCCTGGATGACTAGCTTCTCTAATTTTAGAAGGGCATAAAGAAAAGTGCAAATGGTTGCAAGATCCACGCTTATCGCAGAACACAGCGACCCCCATGTTTAACCCAGTTTTGCAGAAGGAAAACATCACCGCTTAATTTGCTCACTCTCTTGGTCGGTTAACAGACAGCGAAACACAGCAATTTCCCCACAAAGTAGCGGAGGAAATCTCAAATGCACACACTTGAAATGGTATTTGAGATGTTAATTATGATGTTTCTTCATCACAGCACAGTGTGTGCTCAATTTTAGAGTGCACACCTGACACAATTCCTCAGGCTTTGTTGGGGAAAATGTGAGCATTTGAAGACTGGAAGTGGAGGCCCTTATATGAAACACACACACACACACACACGGTAGAAATGGAAAGCAATTTGTCACCTGTAAATGGAAAGTGATTTGTCAATTTGTCAGGACTGGAGGAAACACATATACCCTACTTTATTATTTCATGAAAAATTGAACAGCTATTGCTGCAAATATGTAAACTTACATTTCTTTCCCGTTTGTTGTAATCATTTTTCACAAAACCATAAATCGTCTTCCTTTGCTCTATTCTATAATACATCTAAACATAAAGCATCTCTCACCTACATGGTTGTCAATCTAAAACAATTTGGCTGTTGTCTGCAGTTCACACAGACACTGGTATTAATGCTCTCCCTCCCTCTCTCTCTATGGTATTGACTCAGGGAGTTTTCCTCGTTGGTGTCTTTCTTTCTTTTTTACGTTTCTGG
Organism: Gymnodraco acuticeps; assembly: GCF_902827175.1. NCBI lineage: Eukaryota > Metazoa > Chordata > Actinopteri > Perciformes > Bathydraconidae > Gymnodraco > Gymnodraco acuticeps. The sequence goes on from NW_022992351.1 coordinate 5,070,739, forward strand.
TAGCCTTAGTTCATTAGCCAGGCTGTTGCATAGAAGACTAATGGGCCAGCATACCTTTTATTGCATACTGCAATTCCATGGCTGTGGAGGTCCATTACTTTGGAGGATCAAGAATTTACTCTCTACTGCTGCTGATAGGGAGGCTTTGCTTGAGGCTAATGACGGGAAAGATCCACTTTGAGATAAATCCTTCAGTAGGTCAATACAAAATGTGCTCGGCTGCAGAAGAGTCCTGCAATTAGAATACAGCCTGTGAGGTCTGACCTGGGAGGAGTCCAGAGACGGACTGTCCGTAGGTCCGTCCGTCTTTCTGTCTGTCCTCCCTTCTGTCCGTCCTTCCTTCCGTCTACATTGATCGCACAAAAAGGTTGGTGAAGGTGCAATTTGTGATGCCTGGCCCCCATCTATAAAGGTCTCCTATTATACTCTTTTTCATCAATATATTATAGGTCTCAGATATATAAAAAACATGTCTCTGAAGTGTTTTGCTCCAAATACCAAACAGATCATGCATTGTAGCATCCCATAAACCCCTCTGTTTCAGCCCTGTTTAAAAAGTGCTGATTCTCTGTCTGTTACTTTAGATGAAAATAAGGAGACACTCCCCACGCCCCTCTGCAAGATATTTGGTTAAAAAGAACACAATGGTGCTCTAGCCCTCGTAATGTCCTCCCGATTACTATGCACCTTGTACCCTCTGGGGTCAAAAATGACCCCATCTGGCTTGTCTGATATTTAACGCATAAAGTATAAAATGTGAATCAATTTTGTGTTACACCTTTAGTTCTACTTCAGTACAACCCATTACCACACATTTTCCCCTCAGTTTTGGAATTTAGGGCTGATAGACCCTTATTTATATGAAATTATACCATTTTCTGATAAAAAAAAAAATTGAAACAATGAATTAATTTGACCATATTGTATTGTGACTATTTGGCTTATCTGGTACTGGTATATGTCAAAGTTTAGTAAGGATGCCCTTTTTGAATAATTTATATTTTTTTAATGACAACACATAATCACACCTTGTGCCCTCTGGGGTCATTTTTGACCCCGTCTTGCTCGACTGTTATTTCAAGCATAAAGTATGAAATGTCAATCAATTTTGTGTTACACCTTTAGTTTTGCTTCAGTTCAACCCAATACCACACATTTTTCCCTTTGTTTTGGAATTTAGGGCCAAAAGTCATTTTTGACCCCGTCTTGCTTGACTGTTATTTCAAGAATTTAAAGTGGAAACCTCACGCATTTCTGTGTTACACATTTAATGTGCCCTCAGTTGCATGCAGGGCAGGTAACAATGGTGTGATATTTGCAGATGTATGCATTGCATCTTTGGCACATTTTCTTGGTTTTGACATCTATCTGGCGAGGGCAGAATTTGCACCTGCTCCTTTTGGGTGATGGGTCAGGAGGGGGAGCTTGGCGAGCGGGAGCTGGGCGAGTGGGAGCTGGGTGACGGGTAGCTGCTGCAGAGGTAGAGCTGGAGCAGAACTGCTGGACCTCCATAACCAAACTGGCAGCGGCTGGCGTGCGGGGAAGAACCTGTCAAGTCAAGTCAAACTTTATTATAATAAATCACAGTGCAAATACAAAAAGTTCAAATTGTGAGGACACTACAGAAGGAAGAGCAACAGAAATGAAGCTTAATGCTGACCTTGCGTCGCTGGATGTGAGGTATCACAAGTTGTCGTCCAAGCTCCACCATGAACAGCCTCCTCTTGTTGCACTTCCCCTGATTCCAGGCTGGGTTGATCTCAGACCACAGGACAAAGGAATTGTATGCAGACACGTCGAGAATGTTGAAGAAGACAACTAGGGGCCAACGGGCTGTCATTCTTTTGCACGTGTACACACTGGTAACCTTGAAACAAAATAAACAAACCAAAACATATTCAGAAATGTATGTTTATTTCCTACACACAAATTCAATGCATTATCCTTTCCATAAATAATATTATTAACATTATGAATAATAAATGTGAAATACCTTGTCAAGGTTATCGACACCCCCTTTGTTGTGATTGTAATCTTCGATGATTTGGGGCTTCTTGTCATCCCTGTCGCTCACAGCTGCATCCCGATGCAGAGTGCTCAACAGAAGAACATTTCTCTGTTTTTTGGGGAGATAGGACACCAGAGCATGGGTCTCGGTGAAATCAAACTTTGATGAGAAACGAGCCCTGTCCGCTTTTGACACCAGTGCAGGGGGAAGCTCAGGTTTATTTCTCCTTACTGTTCCCACCATGAACAGCTTTCTTTTCAGCAGCGCCAGGCCAAGGGCCTGTGAAGTAAAGAAGTTGTCACAGGTTATCGTTTTTCCCTGGAGGCCTTCTGTCATGTCAAGGACAACTCGCATGCCCTGATTTTTTTCTGACGTCCCACCAGCAGGTTTGCCAGTGTATATCTGCATATTCCATGCGTAGCTTGACCTGGCATCGCATGCTGCCCATATTTTTATCCCATATTTCCTTGGTTTGCTTGGGATATACTGTTTGAATGGACAGCGACCTCTGAATGGGACCAGGCGCTCATCGACAGTCACATTAGTGCCTGGATTGTACATAATTGGCAGGAGAGACACCCACGTGTCCCAAACGTCTCGAATTGGAGCAAGTTTGTCTCGTGCCCGGCGATCTTTTCTTGTGTCTTTGTCATCAAATCTTATGACTCTGGAGATTTTATGAAACATTTTAAGTGTCATGGTAGCACGGAAAATTGCCCTACCAGACTTTGCATTCCATAGACTTGTTGTAGCCTCTTTGCTGGATCGGTACACTCCAGCTAGAACCAACAAACCCACGTATGCCTGCAGGTCCATTTGATCCATCTTTCTCCATTTTTTCCCATAAACACGCTGCCCCTCCTTGTTAGTCATGTTCAGCACTGACTCTTCGATGGCCTTGGGCAGAAACAGATAAAAAGCTGACTTTATGTCCTACATACAGGGTTGGACCCTGGCAGCTTGTCTCTCTCTCTGCTTTCTCTGCTGTTACCATGCGACGTCCGTCACAGGGAGGGATGGAAGACCAGATCATCTTTTCATTCTTCGATTGGAAATATTCTTCCATCTCAGCTGGGTCATATTCCTCAGATTCTTCCTCATCAGTGGATTCTTCCACTTCCTCAAAATAAGTGCGGTCCTCCACTTCTGACACTTCTTCCATTTCTGATTCTACCTCTTCATATTAGCAACCATGAGAAAAGGCCTGTTTGTTTTTGTTTATGATTTTTGTTGATCTAACAATTGATTGATCCTATACATCAAAAGTGTGTGTGTGTGTGTGTGTGTGTGTGTGTGTGTGTGTATGTGTGTGTGTGTGTGTGTGTGTGTGTGTGTGTGTGTGTGTGTGTGTGTGTGTGTGTGTGTGTGTGTGTGTGTGTGTGTGTGTGTGTGTGTGTGTGTGTGTGTGTGTGTACCCCGAGGAGCAGGCAGGGGGTTGTTGCAGCATTATGCTGAAAAAATGTGCCCCATTGCTCCACTTTGTCCTGCGGGGTCATTTCTGACCCCAGAGGGCTTAAGGTGTTATAAAATACAATAAAACACCCATAATTCAATTAAATTACTTCAAATGTATTGTAATCGTTAAGAGCATAGTATTGAACAACCCCTATAATTTTCAGACGATTTGATGAATTAAAAACCTATTTTTGACAGCAAGATTTCCTTTTGGGGTCAAAAATGACCCCAGGACAACAGGAGGGCTAGGAGGAGATTCAGGTGATAAGGTGGGCGGGGGGGGTTACCTTGGTTGGTGATTGGCTAATGGGTACACAAGCCAAAAAAACGTTATGACATCATAAAGTGGCCAAAATCTGATCAGCTCATTTTCAGACAGGTTTTTAAATAAATGGATCAGGACAAAAAGTGAGCGAATATTTTTTCCTGAAACTTTCAGAATCTCTTTACAAGGAGGGGGCACATGTTCATATATAAAAGACATGAAAAAGTGGATTTTGCATAATAGGTGATGATGCAGAAATGTGCTCCTTATGAGACCCAAGAACCAGTAGCAAAAGCACATCCTAAGGGTGCACTGGACTAGTCAAGTATTACAAATCGGTCAAAAATAACTATGCTATATTACCAGCTATTGAAGGGAGGAGAGCATGTGGCAGCTCTGGCAGACAGACCTTCAGTTAGCGGCTGTAGCAACTAGAAATGTAGCAAACACCTAGCAACAGATTTCTGCAGACACAGTGGGGAGTCAGTCAGGGCGGTCAGGATCAGACCCCCCGGTGCTAGGGTTCAGGTTGGCTATCCCCTGCAGCCACCCCCAGAAGGAGTTTATTTTTTCGTTTCAGCCACTTTGAATTTAATCCAATAATCAAATGATGAAAATGTAGAAAAAGCAACAACCTTCAAAGTGACAAACCCTTGAGCAGCTCTACTTCTTGGAATTGAAGGCAGACTGGCCACTACAGTATCTCATAGCACTTCCATGGTTTAAGTGGTACTACAAGACATAATGGGCCGAGGCTGGCTGGTGAGCTTTCTTCAGATATCTCTGCAACACAATACGTTCGACAAAAACCTCAAAACATTACTCCGTCACATAGCCTTCTATTGATAATGTCATTTGTATGTTCTTAATTACAATTCTGACCATATCTTTAACATTATACCTTTAATGGCACAAATGATGGACAGGACAGTGCTACAGCATGAAGTGAACTGACACTTTGTAGCAACAACAGATGGTGGTGTGAGTGAAAGGCAGATGAAAAACCAACTCTCCATTATCAGCACTATCTCGCTCTATTAAACAAAAACATGCAGAGTGATACCCGGGGGAGTACACAGTAGCCTTCTCCTTCACAACAGGAAGCAATATGGTATATTGGAAACATGGTCATAATCTGGATCATAATTTCCCAGCACTTACAATACCTCCGCAGTGCAACAGAGGCTACTACCAATTATCTCTGCCCTTGTTTCATTAATGATATTAAGGTAACTGAAGTAATTTACTGCCACAATGACATACATTGATTGCAGGAAAAATGCCACACGGTGATGGATTGATTAAAATGAAAGACATACTGAACAGTATCTATCTGCTCCAAATAAATACATTCACATAGAATGAGCAAAATACAGACAGATCTGGTGAAGCTTATGGTGGTGCAGTTGTGCTTGAGGCTGACAGTGGTGTTCATTCAACTCAATGGTCATTCAAAGGATTTGTAGTGTTATTTAGCAAATGTCCTGTTAAGTGTTTTTAGTCGGCTTTTGTGAGGGTCTACTTGTGACCACTGCTCCTTTTTGGTTTTCCCATGTGTGGAATATTGTGGTTGAGAAGTGCCCTTTGTGTTGTATTATTTCACAGTTTTTGTGACTGATGCACCAGCAATTTGAGCAGCGATGACTGTCAAAACAAAAAGGCAGCTTCACAATAGCGAGTAATTTCTAAATTGAATACCAACCAGCACTATGTGCCAGATTAATTGTACCAGATCTGAAAATCACAGTTTTTACAATTAGTTTTCAAGACAACATATGGCAGCTGAAACAGTCCAAATGGTCTCCGACTTTTACGCTTAGCAGCAGAGCATGTCCCTCGCAGTAATTTGGGGTTTATTATCTGACTCAAGGGCTCTTAAGCAGTGTTTCTGGTCTGTCTCCGCAGCCTTCTTGCAGTTGATAGCTTGAAACGTTTAATGGCGTACTCTCCTCACACAGCACCAGGAATCAACCCAAGTTTCTTACAGTAGTTTGTTGATCAGTATCTCTACCTCTGGGTGAACCTTGAAGTTTTGATAAGATTAAATTGCAATAACATCATCATCTCCCGACGCCTTTATGGCCCCGGTAAAAGGTCTCTAAATCTCGAACTCGCAGTGCAGACAGAATTAGACTCACTGCCGGTGGCCTTGCACTGCTGAGCGGAAAACATTGGGAGAGGAGCAGGTGGCAGCAGACATTACTGCCCACGTCCTCATGTCATCGGAACAGACATGTTCAGCTCAGTCAGTCATAAATTCATCCAATGGCCACACATAGTGATAACGAAATCACAAAATTGCTTTAATATTTGGGTTTCAGTCAGGCTGGGGGGAGGGGAGGTGTTAAATGTGGTAAAGTGTGAAGAGGAGATTGGTAAATGGAACAACTTGCCACGTGTAATGTCCTGCTGTCATATTTTGGGATACTTTATTTGGCGGCATAAAGAAGAAGCACAGATTTATATCATTTGTTTCAACAACTGAGGGTCCTTGTATCCATAGAGACCGACAAGCCTCATGGACAGCATGTTTAAACTCACCAAGGCATCCCCAATGTTTAGGTTGTGCAGCTGTTCTATTTAAGCAGCTATAAATGTTTTAACTATAAAACTGTTGTGGGGGATGATACCAGAGTACTCTCACCTGAATATTCATTACCTATAAATATTTGAGCTCACGTTTCACCAGCTTCCCATTGACTATCTGGTACTGTATGTGTGTGTGTGTGTGTGTGTGTGTGTGTGTGTGTGTGTGTGTGTGTGTATGTGTGTGTGTGTATATGTGTGAGTATGTTGTTTGCGGGGTTCAATTTTGCGGCCCAATATTAGGTTGTCTGACATCGGCAATCAATAAAGCTATTGAACCAACAAGGTCAGCCTAGCTCTCATGAGATTGCCAATTGTTCTCTAATGTGAAGCTGCATGCATCTACACAATCACACATGGTCCTTGGTCTGCTGAAGTATTACATTTTCTTGTCTTTAATATTTGTGAAGATGAGATATGGACAGGAGAGAAATATACTATTGTGAATATGCATTTCACTTAATGAAAACAAATGAACTGAACGAATGAATGCATTAATATTTATTATGTAATATACACTTAGATAACATTATTTTAGTACATGCATACATCTCTCAAATACCTTGCAACAAGATTTTGCTTATTTAGATTAAACCCAGAGCTCTAGTAACAAAAACAAAACGCACCTATATAAGTGAAAATATATAATCTTTTACAATCTATATCATCTTTTGAGCTTGCCCCAACTTGCTAAACCCAACAAGGGCCACCTGGGTGTGCAGGTCTTTAAATTAAATGTTTACCTCCTTCATAAGAAAAGGAGGCAGTTGGGAGTCGTGTTTACTTTCATTTTGAGAGCATTAGAGGCTTATAGGTAAGTGAACCCTGCAGTGTTGGGTTGTCACACAAATGGGTTGTCTCATACTTTTCCTCTCAAGAGAGGGCTCCTAGCCGATGCTGCTGGTATTGTTCACACATTGTTCTCAAGTGTTCAATGATGAGATCTATCCTAGGTGATTAAGAATTTGATATGGATAGGTCTAAAGTATAGACCACTGTATGGATTTTTCTCCTGTGGGCTAGCTCTTCCTAATGAATGTTTTAACTCTCTACGTGTCAAAGAGACAACGATCCTCTGCACTTAGCATACATTAAAAGCTACAAGCATATAAGCTTATGAAAACAGAATTTATCTCGGCTGATTATGAAAGATGTGCTTTAGTTGCAATTATACACCAACACACAACATGCCGTACACAGCACCTCTCATCAGCACACTGAAGAAAGTGCAGACACATAATCAACCTCAAACAGCTGGTTACAAACGACTACTCTGCTGTTCTCAAGCGTTAACTTGCACATTTTTTGGTGACAAATGATGCAGAAATAGTGTGAAATGGCAATGTTTTTTAATTATGGCCACCAGGAGTAGCAGTACATCTGCTTGGCTCTCATTTTCATGGGTGATCATTAGCTGGTTAAGGGTGAACACATCTGTCTCCCGATGCCTTCGCCTAGCTTAGCATTATTCAAACGTCGCAATTAACATAAAGGATCACTTAATGGTCAACATGCTGATTTATGAGTGTACATCCATCCAGGGGCGCCGTAAGGGGGTGAAAAGTTAGGACGATTCTAAGGGCCCGTGACTGACAGGGGCCCCAAAATATTTTAGAACATTAAGAACAAATGTTTGAGTAACCTTTCATCAATCATCAATAATTAACATTAATATAAGGTCATATTGATAATGTACTCACTAAACTTACGATTCATTTCACTTTTTTTCTTCCAAAAGTTAATTATCCAAAGCCTCTGTACACCCCCCTCTATTTACATGTAATGGTTTGGTCCTGCCTCCAAACGCTGTGCAGCACCGCTCTTTCTGGCAGAGAGTGAGAGCATGTGAGCAGGGATGCTAGTAGTTACGTGTGTACGATGTCCAACGACTAACAAAGTCAGACTTTCAAAAAAGAAAATAAAGGAGAGAAAGACAAGAGAGAGGGAATAAAGGGCGACAGTATGTCACCCAGTTTTTCAAGAGAAAAGGTGGGAGTGGTCCATGAGTGGTGGAAATTAGTCTGTTAGCTAAGCTTAGTCCATTGTAAATAATCATTTTAATGTTTTGCTGACATTAAGTTCTGTTAATATCTTCACAGAAAATTCAGAGGTTTTTGATTTCACTCCTCTTTTAGCTGACATTTAATAAATGCAGGTACATTTTTAGCAGCTATTCATACTAAACCAGTTGTCCCTCCCCTGGTGCCAGGACCAACTTTATCTTTAGGATCTTTAGGCTCCGCAGCACTGTCCCCCCATTAAGGCTTTGCAGTCTTGCCATGCTATGCCATGCCATGCATTGAAAGCCAGTTGGCTAGAAAGCTGGACTTCAAGGACTTGATCAGTGACTTTGCCTGTAAGAAGGCTAGGCGCTGGGCTCTTGGTGAGTAAGGCTGAGCAAGGGCTCGTAATAACTGTTAAAGGGCAAGGCTATGGTAACGATATTGGATCACTACACAGAAGATGCATGATGAGAAAAAGACTGAGAACAGGTGATAGGCTCTGATTTAGCACCACCATCAGGCCTTTTCACTTCCATTTCCGTTTTATTGTCCATTTACACTTTAATACCCGCTTATTTTGTAGTTGGTATGTATATTTAATAAAAAATCTGCTGCTTATGTTATTTTTTTTATAGCATTTAATAAATGATAATATTGGTGTTAATGTTCACTTTATTTTAATTTAAGAGGTCATGTATATTTAAGTTATATTTATTTAGATTCATGAATGTTCCATTCAAAAATGTTATTAAAAAGGCATGTACACCATAAAAGATGACTATTGAGGTCTATTTTCAGGAATGTTAGTGTTATATCAAATAGTGAATTCTACTGCAGCAGAATGTTTGCACGTCTGCACAGTGTTATATGTTCACCGCTCAATGTCAGTAAATATTGTGCGGTTAGTATTGGACTACAAGATAGATGCAAGCCTGTACAGTTAGAGTTATTTAAAGCATAAATGAGTCGGTTGGGTTCTGGAGGTGTGGTTACAGCAATTGCTTGGTTGGCGTGGCCTGTGCCTGGTGGTGGGGCCCAATGTGATATATTTTCATGGGGCCCAAAATCCCTGGCGGCGCCCCTGCATCCATCCATCCATACATCTTCTCTCGCTTATCCGTGGTCGGGTCGCGGGGGTAGCAGTTCCAGCAGAGAGCCCCAAACTTTATTTCCCCTGGCGACATCAACCAGCTCTGACTGGGGGATCCCAAGGCGCTCCCAGGCCAGCGAAGAGATATAATCCCTCCACCTGATCCTAGGTCTACCCCTTGGTCTCTTCCCAGTTGGACGTGCCTGGAACACCTCCCTAGGGAGGCGCCCAGGTGGCATCCTAACTAGGTGCCCGAACCACCTCAACTGGCTCCTTTCGACGCGAAGGAGGAGCGGCTCAACTCCGAGTCCCCCCCTGATGACCGAACTTCACACCTTATCCCTAAGGGAGACACCAGCCACCCTGCGGAGAAAACCCATCTCGGCCGCTTGTATCCGCGATCTCGTTCTTTCGGTCATGACCCATCCTTCATGACCATAGGTGAGGGTAGGAACGAAAATGGCCCGGTAGACAGAGAGCTTTGCCTTCTGGCTCAGCTCCCTTTTCGTCACAACGGTGCGGTAAAGCGACTGCAGTACCGCTCCCGCTGCTCCGATTCTCCGGCCCATCTCCCATCCATTGTTCTCACTCGAGAACAAGACCCCGAGATACTTGAACTCCTTCACTTGGGGTAAGGACTCATTCCCTACTTGGAGTGGACAGTCCATCGGTTTATAAAAAATCTATATGCACTGTTAGGGAACTGGGGTATTTTTGTTTTATAATAATTATTCTTTCTGTATCCCCCACATATTTTATTAGGAGAAACTGCATGAATGATTGCTAGGCCTTGCATTTGCACCAATCAGGACAAAGCTTCTATTTTTTGGAATAATGTTTTTCTGATAAACGGCTATACCTTTTCAAAAACTGTGATTTTAAAAAGAGAAATAATTCAGCCGAAAAGGGCTTTTGTACCAGTTTAGAGAAACTAGTTTTGGCTCTTTGACCAACACACAGTTCTGCAACAATACACTAACCTATATATATGTGTATGTAAAATGTGCAAAATAGGTTCTTCCCTTGTGGTCCTAAAGTGTTCATGTAAACACACACAGCAGAGCAATGCAACAAAGCATAAATTCAACCCTTAGTCACATATTCCCATTGTGCACATGTATTAAAGTAATTTAACATTTAAATTCCTTTTTTTCCCTTGGGCACCAATAGTCTAGCGAGCTCCCTTTTAATAGTGTTAAATGGTGATGATGTAACATCTTGTATTCCACTGCAACCATGATATTACACACTTTCTCAAACACATTCACACCCCTGGGTCTCGAGTCAATACATGAAGGCAGCTGGCTTTGATTGCACTTATCAGTCAACATTTATTCCCAGTCCATGTCCATTTAGCGCCCATCGCAATGCTGTTATCTTGTTGGGCAGCATATATGCCAGTCCAACTGAATTTGAAATCTTGCACTAGGTGTGTGATGTTCCCAGTGAAGTCTACACAAAGCGAATGGTCATAGAATAAATGCATGCCGTCTTATCATTCTCCTCCGACACAAGTCACATGTAGGTTGCGGTCGAATAGTCCAAAAGTCATCTCATATAGTCTATTCCTTGACCTCTGTCTGAAACGTCACGGGGTTAAGGGATAGTGGATAGGAGAATTGAAAAGGATTTAGGAAAAACAAATTGCGGTGCTTTGAGAACGACTGCACTTTCACTATCCGAGGTATTTATGATGTGCCAGCGGACGTCATGAATGTGCGTCTGCTGCTGTGGGGAAACTACAGTTTTCTATACAGCGGACTACATGATGTAGAATAAGAAGGAGGGACTACTGTAAACTCATCTAGAGACTCTGCACCGTGCTCTGATGCTGTTGCTTTATGCTTTATGAACGGGGACAACAGAGAAACATATTCTTCATGACCAAAGTTGGAATTGAAATACAAAAAGTGAAACTTATGCTCATTGTCACCCTCTCCCTCCGGTCCACATTAATACAATGATCTCAATATTGAATGAAAGATCTTAAAATAAATACAAATGTATGTTAGGAAGGTTCCTAAGCAAAATTGACTATTCGACCTCAACCGTAGTCTGTAGAATTTCCTTCAGAGAGAGCACAGCATTGTCTCCTCCCTTTCAACACCAATTTATTTCATTCTGGCACTCTTTTATGAATTTTACACTTAAAAGTAAGGTTGGTCAGATTGGATGCGGCAAAGAACACCTGTGCTCTGTGTTCATAAAGTGAAAATGGTACTGAAAGGAGAGCATGCAGAGAGAGATCCCTGTCATCTTCAGGTCAATGCGCCCACATGCTGCTGGTTGAAATCTGATTGAAATACAAAGAAACTAAAAAGATTGCCGATTTCTAACGGTGAGCAGAAGTTCAGCCTTGCACTATTGGTAATCCTTGAAGCACTGCTAATATTCCCAGTCTGAATTATAGCCTTGCAATGGTAGAGGACTTTCAGTCAAAATCAAATGGCAATGAAGAAACCTGCTAAAGTGTTGTGGTACACAGCTGGAATGAAACATAAGATGATTCAAATGTATTTGAAACCTTTTTGATCAAGTTAGATATCTATCATCTAGAGAAACCAACATGGTTCAATTTCATGCTCAGTTAATATAGATTAGTTGCACCAATCATCTGATAATAGGTGTCAGAATCACATGGAATAACAACACAGAAGGAAAAAAAAGCGAATTAAAGGTCACCAAGAGTGTCACATTACATGTCATTTGTTAGACGCTTTTATCCAAAGTACTGTGGGCAATCCCCATAGGAGCAATTTGGGGTGAAGTGTCTTGCCGCAGTCAGACTCATACTTGCTATCCCCTGATTCAATGTCCAGCACACTACTGAGCCACAGCCTCCCTGTCACATGTTTGATAAGCTCCACTAAGGCACCAGGGAGCCCCAAGTCCTCGCAAGACCATGGTGAAGACTAGGATGAATTGTTAAATAGTGTCCTTAACTGCATATGGATTTGGTGATTGAATATTAAATGTTACTGCACAACAAATCACTTATACATTGAAACGCACTCAGAAGCTCCCTCTAGTGTTTCACTCCAATAAATAAAATATAAGCACGACAGACCCAGTATAACAACCGTAGAATATTTATTGCAATTAAAAAATCCACACTGATCATTAGCATTCAACCAAATCCAAACCCTGGGAGAAGTAGTTATGGTGCAGCTGGTAAACAATGTGTTGCATGCTCAATTACAAAAGAGGAACACTGTCTTCAGCATGTTATCCAAACTGTGGTCTGTATAGTGGACAACATCTTCGGAATATCAAAAAAGGATAAAGGTTGAATTTTGATATCTTAATCAGTCAATTTAGTGAATTTACACATCCCAGCTTTTCTTAAATCGGATGTAATGTTCCTATTTGCCCAATATTTACTAAGATTACGATCGTTGAATAATCTCGAGCTTTCTGAGCTTGCTAGAGAAAGGGTGTGAAGAAAATACTCCGGGTATGTGTTTTTGCTTCCCTGGTGTACAAGGCCATCAGGGATGACACTAGGGGGCATCGTTATACCACAGGAGGAAAGACCTGCCACCAATAAAATATACATCCATTACTATGGCAACTAGATTTCTGCACTTCTTTCTCTGTGGAATAGATTTAGCATGTTTCTCAAAACACAGGGCAGAGGGCAAAGTGAACTACCATTTGGCTTCTACATTTTGATCAAAATGAATTGCTTTGAGGGATGAGACTCAACACTTGAATGAAGAGTTTAGTTGGTTCACATTCATTCTATACACCACAGAAGAACCTCTGTTAATACATTTTGAGACTAGAATGTGAAGAGGAATTTATATATCTGCACTTATCAGCACTCAAGTGCTTTCAGCCAGAGAAAACACAACTTGGGGTCAAGATTACAGGTCATCACAATGGTCTTTTAATGGGTGAAAATATGTGATCTCCAAGCTATGCTATACGATGTCTCTCTTTCTATGGAGGGTAATGTCAAGGTTCAGGACGCAGTGTTCACTGCTGCTTTAAGAGTTGTTTGAAATGGAAGCATTTTCTCTATAGCAGTGCAATTAAGATTGGCCCTGGAATGGAGTATGGCATAGACAGCTAGACAGTGAAGAGCTTTATGATTTATAGTGACATTTATTATTTGGTGTTCTAGTATATTCACAATCCATAAAAAGCCCAAAAAGTCACATCAAGGACTTATGAGATTGAATGGCAGGAATGTAAATGTTTTTGTTAAACATATCAAAGCACATAGCAGCTGTTCTGTACACAAAACACTTAAATATCATAGGGCCTTGCTACAATAACAAAAAACGAACATTAACCTTGATTGCCGCAGTATACCTGGAAATTGCAATCTTTAATTTTAACTCCAACTAAGAGTACGTGTCAACAAAGTTCTATTTTTACACCAGAGTTTATAGGAGAGGGAGTCTCCTTCACTGTGTGATTTCAACCTCTGATTACACAGTACGTTTCAACACAGAGTACATTGCTACTCTACATCCAAGATAAAGCTACATGTATTGTTGCACACTTGAACATGAAAAGGGGACTTCCATGCGTCCATACGTTTAAAATAAATTACTTTTACGTAGTTTGTTTGCGAAATAGTCTACAGAAACACGAGCACGTCACTGCAACGTAGGCCTATCTGCATACTATCAGCTAGGTCTAATTAATTATGCTTAAAAAACATTCATATACATTCTTAACCTGCATAAAACTTTAAATATCATATATCCGCAAAACACATTGTACGAGGATATTCAGCACAAACGGAAAACCTATTAAAAACAAGCTACAGGTGGTTCGTTCAAGCACTGTTTCAAATGGCACTTATTTATGGAACAGGTAAAACTACGGTAAAAATGCGATTAAAAAAATATCATGTCGGCAATACAGTAGTCCGTTACACTTCCATTAACTATAAATCTGTGCTACTATAAATAGCTTCAACACTTCTGCTCATCTAGAAACATATCATGATGTCTCTGCTGCTTCTGCGTCTTACCTGTTGGACCCCAAAGCTGCCCACAGTGTCTGTTTGAGCTATACTCATAACTTTAGCTACTAAATGTTATAGTTGCTATTGAACATGTACATTGATTTGAAGAACACAGGTTAATCAAAGACAACAAAATACAATAGTGCCAATGACAAAGTGCCATTTCTATTATGATTCCAGTGCCCATTGATAGGCTCAACATTACCATAGTCCACAGTATTTGTCTGGGGAATAAAGGGAAGCTGAATTACAATGAGTGTCAAAACATGTAAAGTTTAATTGTCACTGAATTAGTTACATTTGAGATCTTGAACTGGTCTGACCACAGATATTTGTAATAAATGTGGTTTATTATGTCACAATATCATCCAATATACTGTGAGTATTTTACAGCAACAAGGTTGACTTGTGAAAATAAGATATCAAATTATAATTGTATCACCTTCTTGGTGTCTTTTGATGTTTTCCTTATGCATTATTGCCAGAGATAGTCCTCCATGAAATAACTATTTTAATCAGTGATGGATATGACTGTTATTTTCTTGAGTTCTTAATAAGTGGCCTTTGAAAATGTCAAATGAATAAACCCAATTTAAAGTTGTTATATTGAAACGTTTAAGTTTGTTTTGTCTATCAAACTGTCCATATAAATATAGAGCAAAATATAATAAATATTCATATTTCAGAAGCCGTAACCATTGATTTTCATGAGACAAAAAATCCTGACTGAAATGATGAGTTGATGTTAAATAATGCACTAATTGTTTCACTCCCTCCATCAGATAGAGACTTAAAGCTGCTGATGTCATCAAATGGTTTGGATTTAGATCATTCAATTGATTTTTTCCTGAACGTTTTGCATGTATAGTCAAGAACAGCTGAATAGTATGTTTCTCATTGTATAATTCTGTGTTTATCTCCAAAAATGCTCTCCCTCCACATTCCTGTACTTATCACTATTTCAGACATCTGAACAAGCACTTCAGGTGACATCATGTTTCATCTCAGGGACAGTTAAGTACATGCAGCTGATATGATTACAATGTGAGCGTGAAAGTAAATGAACTCAAATGTGTGTGTGTGTGTGTCTTTCTGTACAAACACTACATGTTTACAGCTTCTCCCTCTAAAAGTGCATGAGAAATATCATATTCTACAGTAGGATACTTGTCTATGGAACATATCAAAGGTGTAAAATAACTAAGTACATTTACACAAGTATACTGTACTTAAGTAACATTTTGAGATTCTTGTTCTTTACTTGAGTCTTTGCATTTTCTGCTACTTTATACTTCTACTCCATTACAATGGTAAATTGTGTACTTTTGCTCGACTACATTTATTTAATACCTTTAGTTACTTTACAGATTTGGATTAATGATGTGAAATATAATCAACACTTAAATAAGACTTTAGTTAACCCTGAAGTAAATTCACAATCTACCCTGCAGTAGTATTCAAAATCATTAAAACTGTACCTTTACCAGCTTTGATAACACTTTAATGCATCAATAATTATAAACGAAACATATCATATTTATTATTCTGAAATGGAACTATTTGCATAATGAGTACTTTTACTTTTGGTATTTTCAATTGTTTTGTTATGCTAATACTTTTTCTTCTTGAGTAACATTTTGAATACAGGACTTACTTGGAACAGAGTATTCCTATACTGTGGTACTTCTACATTTAGCCTACTTAAGTACAACATCTGAGTACTTCTCCCAGTCCACTCAGCAGACATTCCTCCCTTTGAGATGTAAACAGTGACAGTGTGAACTGACTTAAATAAGGAGGCGCTCTCCAGAGATGACGCGCTCTCGTGCCTTCTCCTTGATTGACATCCGACATGTTAGCGCACGTACACGAGCAATGAAATATGCCCCCACGTTTTTGTATACGCGCATATTTTACGCAAAGCCCGTGGGTGCCGGCCGTTTATAATGTATGACAGCAGTCATTCCGCGCGCACCCTCCTCGCAGCCACTGCGTGTCCTTTGACCTCTGTCGCTTTTAAAATAGAGAAACGACCTTGTGGAGACTTGAGTCATTTGCAGTTGTTGACGGCTACGTTTTAGGCTACACTCAAAGAGTTGGGCTTGTGAGGTTAAAAAATAAACGAAATAAGTTTATCCACACGAGTTGTGATGTTTGTCACATCCGGGACTGAAACTTGTCATCACTTTTTCATTTTGGACGCGACGAGCTTCTCCTGAGGGAATTGAAGACGACACTTCAATAGGTAACACACTTTTGTTATCACTCCAGTTGCTTGTCTTAGGGTAAGCTGCACAACGCAATGAGCTTCTAGAGAACTTAATTATGTTTTTATTCAGGTTTACGCAGAAACAATACGAAAGCGTAAAAATGCAGGCACATGGTGAGAAGTCAAAACTTGTAAAATGCAAGTAAATTACTTTCATCATGCAGCCTGAACTTACTAAACAGTATGTTGAACGTTTTGTTTATCAGTTGAAATCAGGGGCAGTTCACAGATGAAGACTTTACCTGTCAGCAGTCAGATCCCTGTGCAGCTCAAAAACAAAAAAGAGTCTCTCATGCAGGTTTAGGGAACCCAAGTATGAAATCCTGCAGTAAATTCAAAAAGCCATAAACAAAAAGTATTGACAAGTTCTGACTTTTATCTAGACTCTTCATGTCTGTGCTTTAGTATTTTCACTGTGTGCCTCTCCCTCCCTCTGGAGGCAGTTATTTAAATTGTATTTTTTCTGACACACATACAACTTAATAACCTATTTATTTGTAATATCCCATCACTTATTTGATCTCATTTGTGTTTATAAACATGTTCTGAAATCACCATAATGTAGCTATTTCAGCTGATTTTTTACAAGGATTTTCAGGTTTAAACCAAATCATTTTCAGACCTCAGTCAAAGGTTAATGGATTTTGTGACCCATGGTTTGTTAAGGGGTCAAAAAGTTAGACATTTACAGAGTTGCACCAATTTTTACTCCGGTTGTTTACAATTGAGATGTTCCGTCTTATTCCAGTCCCTTACAGAATGTGCAATTAATTGGTTTTATAAGACTTAAGCTTTTCATTGACAGTGTTTTTGAAGTTGTGAGACTTTTAAAAATGACATAAACATGAGGCTCTGCAGTCCTGTGAAACAAATTTGCTCACCTTTCAAAAACCAGCCTGCCTTAATGCAAATGCTTCATAGTGAGACCACATCTCTGTGTGTCTGTTCTCCCTGCCTGGCCACTCAGAGTGAAGATGAGTAGTGGCGGGTCAGTTGCCCAGAGCATTGGCCACGATAGTCCTGTGAAGCCGGCCCATTCAAGTCTCTGCAGCTTTGT
Source organism: Gymnodraco acuticeps (assembly GCF_902827175.1). Classification (NCBI taxonomy): domain Eukaryota; kingdom Metazoa; phylum Chordata; class Actinopteri; order Perciformes; family Bathydraconidae; genus Gymnodraco; species Gymnodraco acuticeps. Next base: position 5,088,453 of record NW_022992351.1, read on the forward strand.
TATAGCCAAATGGGTCGAGCCTCTCATCTGTCTTTCTTTGTGTGTCACAACTTGACTGAAAAGTTGTAATTGGGAAATCCTGGGATCCTCACTCCCTGGGGTGATGTCCGGGGCAAGCTTTCAATAATTACATTTACAGTACAACAAGTTGTTACATGAGAAACAGGTCAGCTTTTAATTTCAACCGTGGAAAACATCCATGGTATTGTGTTCATTCAGGCGTGGTGTGATCTCGCTCAGATTTTCTCCCTCCACATGTTCAGGCTCAGTCTGCTAACTCAATTATAGCTGAGGATATTTTAATCATCAGCCATTTAAAAAGGCAGGGGTTGGCAGTATTGATGAAATGCCATAGTTGAGCCGTTGAGTGACAGAAAAGTAATCTGCAACAACTTTGATAGATGATTCAACGTTTTAGTTTGAGCTTTTTAATGTGAATTTTGATAGATTATAAATACTTCAAGTAATCCCAACTATTGTTTGTAAAATGTCAACAAATAAAAAATTAAAGTTGTGCATATAGTTCCAATAATTTAAATTGATGTCTGCTATTCCCCAACAGACTAAAACCCCACAGATCTGTCTGATTAGTGACATATACAACAAAGAAAGATTTAAACCCTCAAAGCTTTTGAAATGTTCTTCTTAAGAATTACAATGAGGTTCTTACAATACTGTAGCTGCTGGTGTTTGTTGTAGTTGATTTTTGTAGCTCCAACAGTCCTCTTTAACACACTGATTTAAATCGTATTACATCTCTCTGTAAAGCTGCATTTTCCCTGTATGGTGCAGCAAATCTCTATTTAACTCCTAACAAAAGTTTTGGATAGTATCTGGTACCATTTCTGTCTGTTCAAGCAAGCTGCGCTGATACTAAAGGTGGAGTCTGCAGACGACTGATTGGTCAGAGAGAACCATCAGTACTCTGACCCCGGGCAACCTGAACAAACCCGCAATAAAAAAAACAAGCTACCTTTATTGCGTCCGCAATTTAAAAAATAAATTCAACCTGTACAATCTACAAAGTGCCGAATTTCTCTGTTGGATTGGAAATGAAAGCGTACAGCAATTGTTGCGATGAAGATGATATTACAGCAGTTTCACGTGGTGTCGCTATGGTGATCAGCTAAGAATCCCACCTACTCTTAGGGGAAATATCTGCAGTGGAAAACCAAATGAAGAAGGACTTGGTACTAAAAGTGAGTCAGGTTGAGTAGAGCGGCAGCATTCAGTGGAAATTATGCACAAGAAACGCAGTATCATGCAGGTTGTTTTGACTTAAGGGTTCAAATATGTATTGAATTTCCAAATCCATGGCTCACCTGCATTTTCTGCTTTATTAGAGTCAGAGAAAGGATGTTAAAATCTCAATGTCAGATGGTGAGTGGTTTGTCTGAGTGCACTTATACAGAGGAAATCGAAGGCAAACTGACTCTAGATTCACCCTGGAAATGTTACAATGCTTTGACACTGTGAAATGGAAATCAAAACGTTCCAAAGCAAATAGCTCCCCAGTGGCAGCCCAGAGAGAACATAAATGCAGAAGTGTCCCAGTAAATCACTTCACACTGTTTTCAGAGGCTGTAAACAGCATCAACCTGTGACAGGTATGTCCTGCATGTGTTGCCACTTGCCAGGCATGCTGTCTCCTCCTCTCCACTTTGCCTTGCAGAGGAAAAGTAAGATTAAAAACCTCTGTAATTGTATAATTGGAGCCTGTAGTTTGATGGTATATTTACTGAGTTCTTCTCTAGATTAAACACTGGTTTTACAGGAGGGTTAAACTAACACAAATCTAGATATATATACTGTGTACATTATTGATCCCAATTTTGGAAATTATTTTGTTACAGAAGTGTCAGTGTGTTCAGACATTAAAATACAAATACTTAAAAAGTGGAATAGAGAATTAACAACTACACATTTAAAGTAAAAATAAAATGAAAAATATTATATAAAATATCAACAGTATAGAAAGTTTGGATAATTAAAATGTTCTAAAAAAGTAAAAAATACTTCAGTTAGTAGCAGGAATATATGCTTACTTTTATAGGGCGGTGGTGGCGAAGTCCATAGGGACTTGGCTTGGCAACAGGTCACCAGTTCAAGTCCCGGAAAGACCAAGTGCTACCGAGGTGTCCCTGAGCAAGGCACCGTTCCCTACACGGCTCCCCGGGCGCCGTACATAATGGCAGCCCACTGCTCCTAACACTAGGATGGGTCAAATGCAGAGAAACCGTTTCGTTACATAGTACCTGTACTACGTAATGACAATAAGTTGAATCTATCTATCTATCTATCTATCTATCTTACACTACAGGAGCATAGACATACTTGTATAAACATATGATAGTATAAAATGTAAAGATATACAGAACATTGCAGATTGTTCATAGTTACTAGGAAGGAGAAACTCAAACACAACACAACTTGACATTTGGTTAAATAAAGCATGAATATGAAATATTGTGCCAAGCATATGTATGCCATATTATGTTATTGTATAATGCATTACATGGGTTTGAAATGCAGCCAAATGTGTTGTGTCGGAACGCAGTATATTTAGCTGCTGTCAGCATCTGAGCAGCTCATTGTTATCCATTAGGAACAGCTAGTAAGAGTCTTACCAGGCAGGGGGTGAGATTCTCAGCCACTTAATCAGGGACGTGATGGGAAGAGTAAAACTCCATGCCAGTCACTTATAGCCAGCCACATTATGCTGTCAACATGCCACTGCATACAAAAATATAACCTAACCTAATAATCTAATTTAGTGGTGCAATAAGCCCTCGATCGCAAATGACTTCCAGAGGGTTTTTAGATTATTAAATGTTCGCATTTGCAGTTATCAAATTCTCAGAGCCACTAGGAATTAATTGCTGTGTTGGAAGTGTATTGACGAGGCTGACACAGTTGGGGATTCTCTTAATTAGAAAGTATAGGAAGGGGAGGCAAACACACAAGACAAACACAAAATATAAAGCAATTACAGTCTTCTCATCCCAGCAATGCAAAAGTCGTTAAACAGCCTTAAAATGCTTCATTATGCCATGTGCAAAGCTCTGTAATTGCTGCAGGAACAATTACTAAGTTCAAATATACATATTCTTCCTAACACACTACATTTTTACCATGAAATCCTTCATGCATTACTACACTCGATTCAACAAAATCGTCTGTGGGAAGCAAAATGCAAAGAGTGCTTCAAAGCAGATGGCAAAGGCTGCAAAATATCTCTTACTCCCGAAAGCAAAATAATGATTGTGAAAGAAATGTGATTATGTTTGCTTTTCTAGAGAAGCACAATAATCACATATTTTACATATCAATAGCCTCGGAGAAAGCATTCATGTGGATGAACTGTTTAAGGACTGTTTAAGAAGATAATCTGAGAAAACTGCATACATGAATACATTTAGCAGCCTGTGCTTGAGAATGTGAGATAACAGCTGTCAGAAACAGAGTGTCATAATTGTTCTTTGCATGTTTACATTTTGAAACTGATTTAACTTTTTGTATTTGTCCAGTCTTTAGTACCACAATATGCATTATACCAGGCCACCCCCAAACGAAATAATGGTTAAGAAAAATCCAAAGTGGAATTTTTATGTCTGGTAGGTGGTTTTGCCGTGTCGTTCCCATGGTTTTTCCTGCTGTGAGTTTTAGTTTGTGTTGTAGCCTAACTCCCTGCTTCTGCTCCATAAAAGGACACATAGGAATCTCACTCCTCGCTCGATAGTCTAATGATGCCTGGTTGGCTTTGATCGGAAGCTGACCATGAAAGAGAAACTTAACAGGTCGAGCACTGATGTGTGTATTTGGTGAGGGAATTTATTGCTCTCCTCCGAGGACAGCCAGTCCACATTTGGAATGCTCGTTAAATATTTACAGGAGTCACTGACACAGGAACTCGCTGCCATCAACACTGTGGTTTTAAAATAGAGGAGTCACTGTCAGACACTGATTGTGTCTTCAGCCTGTCTCCTGTCCGCCTTTTCACATTTGTTGATGGATTTGTTAACTCTCCCGCAACAAGGGCTTGTATCCTGTGGAAACGTCTTTAAAATTCCCAGTAAATCTTTCCAGCATAGATACCAGCACTCTAGTTACCATGGTGTCCGGCTTTCTGCCTCACAGCTCTCGTGGCTCCTAACAACCAAGAGCAAAGGTCATGACCCCTCCAGCAGACAACTGTTTGGTGAAATCAACGCCTCACACAGGGGGCACAAATAACTTTGCACCCCAGTCTGAATTGGAGCACGTGGAGTTTCTTTAAGCGCAGGAGGTGCAGAGGATCTGGCTTAGAGGGCGGTCATGTATGCTGTCCTCAGCCTCCCTCCACCCCCTGTGATGCACTTCCAGGAGCTTTTGTACCAGCTCAATTGACAATAGGCTACATTCCTCCTAGCAAGTGAGGAACATGGTTTGCTGGCACTTGAAATGCTCTTCACGGCATTCATATGGACTCTTGCTTTTGAACAGTGCCCTCACTGTTGAGACCCCTCTTTCGGGACAAACGCTCACTTTGAGATAGAAATATAGAGAAAAGACGTGACATATCCAGCGCATCGTCTTGTTGACAGTGACGGCGTGTCCCAGTTGCTAGACTATGAAGTAAACATCCTCTCCATGTGTGGTCACCTCGTGCAGATTTCTGAGTGGATAACTTGTTTTGTTTTGGACCTGTCTCACAATCAACACCTACTCTGAATGAACAGCGGGAACCATTTCTGCTGAAAACATAATTATAGGAGAGGTCTCCTGTTTTTGAAAGGAGTAAAGAATTTAGCTATGACTCACGGTTTTCATGTCCGTACCTGTTACCCTGCTTTTAGGCTGAGAAAAGACACCACTGATCAGAGACTAATAAAACATGTCTATACATTTTATTACATGTAGGATTTACAGTGTATAGTATTGTTATATAACTGCTGCAGCTAATTATATTAATTAAACATGTTTTTCTATTAAATGTTGTAAGGGTGAGATCTTGTAGTCTATCATCTATGAACATAATACAGTTCATCTCATTTCAGATGCTTTAAGAAGCATTTATTTGGAACTTTTGATAGCTTTTACATCAATATAAAGAGCAAAAATGGTAGTCATGCATTTAATTGTATTGAAAATAGTACCATTAAAGCTTATTTTATAACCACTAGAAGCTGTATCTGCACAGTTTCACCCTTATGCTGAGCATGCAAGTGTTGTACATGCTTGTTTAATGCTAACAGTGTGTCATGGTAATATACAGTAAGGCAAGGCAAGTTTATTTATATAGCACCTTTCAACACAATTCACAATTCCCAAGGCAATTCAAAGTGCGTTACAAAAATGAAAGACATTAAGAGCATTAAGAAATAGTGCAGTGGAAACGCATTATAAAATGGCATTTAAAAACAGTCATTAAAAATCAGAGATAATAAAAAATATACATGAATAAAAGTTACAGTGCAGTGTAAGATATTAATAGTTCAATTAAAAGCAGCAGCAAAAATAAATGTCTTCAGCCTGGATTTAAAAGTTGTAGCAGACTTGCAGGATTCTGGGAGTTTGTTCCAGATATTTGGAGCATAATAACTGAAAGCTGCTTCGTTGTTGTTTTATCTTGATCATGTTTCCGCCAGGCCTTTAATAGGCCATATTTTTGTGGCACACCATGGGAGGATTAACTCTGACCCTTGCACTCAGCCCAATGATTTTGCTCATCTACTTCTGTTATTCCTAACAACGTTCTCTGAATTGAATGTCTGTCTTTCCGTGCTGCTGGAATTTGATTCATATGCTAATGAGACGAATTCCCATGGATTTCGCTCTCCTGTGCCGTAGATATCACCCTCAAAACTCCCTGCCTCCCCCTCTCCCTTTTCTGTTTGTCATTCATTGCCCCTCTCACATTCCCTCACTTTCATGCATTCACAAACTCATAACCTCGCTTACAATAATCTTGCACAAGACTCTTGTATTCAGTTCTACCTTAACAGCAGATGTGTATGTCCTAAAATGTAAAGTATTTTTAAAAATAGCAATGAAAACAGGATCGTTTCAAAAAAGAATAATGTACATCCACTTTTATTTGAATGCAGAAAGAAGTGATTTTACTTCTAAACAAATACAAACACAAATGCTTGGCGTACTTCACAGCCCTAATCTGAATGATTATCAGGCCATGTAGAGATTCAGGCAAATCAGCATGTCTGAAATTCTCTTTCCAATCAATAGATAAAGGTGAGGCAGCTTGAAAATTCCCTTTGATAAACCTTTTGTTTTAGGGGACTTTGATTCCTTGTAGACAGGATCTGCACAAGTCTTTACCAAAAAAATAAAGGATTATATTTTTACCCTGGCCCCAGAAAATAGTAACAGAAATACCTTTTGATTTAATTGTTAAGGAGAACATTGTGATCCTACATTTAGCATTCATCTTTATTTTACAGTGTGGTAAATGATCATTATGATGCCTTTAGGTTCAGATTGCTGTTGCAGATTTAGGAAATAGGTTAAACAAGCATTGTATCCAATATGCACACCCTCACACACACAGTCTGTATGTTGGCAACTTCTTTGATCTCTATAATGTCTTTATTATCTATTTAACCAACAGCTAAATGTTGGAAAACACATTCACACACACTCGGTAGTATTACTCATAGTAGAAGGGACGAGGGATGTGCTGCAGCTCTTTTGCGGGTGTCCTCCTTTATCCTGAAAGTACCTGTGTGTGAGAAAGTAGGTATTTGATAATTGTTTGCCTGTGGGGATGTTGCAATCTCTGGCTTACAGTAAATAGGCTTCTGGTGATACGTGGTGCCACATGTGAGACCATCCTTAATGTGTTTAATCACAATCTGCCAACAAGTTCCTTGTCTACTGTATATGGATACATTTCATAATCGTGAGTGATGTCTTTTAATGTGGCCTACCTTGAAAACAATGTCATCTGCATACCGATTGATCCGGGCCACCGTGGCCTCCAGAATATTTTTTTCTTTGCACTGTCACTCTTCTCCGTACACCAGCTCCCAAACTTCCGACCCAACATAGTGAAACCCCTAAAAGACTCTTTAATGGACCCTTTCAATTGGGAGCCCAGACCAGAACAAACACTTTTATTCATGATGTTCCAAAAATGCAAATGAAGCAAGGCCCTGATACTTTCACAGGGGTACTTCTGTCGTGGGCCTGTGTTTGGCAGCATTGAGGCTATCACTCACACGGGGAGATGCAAGGTACAACTCCTATGTTTCCTGTCCCAAGAGTCATTTAAACACCAAGCTGATGAGTCTCCTCAAGCGCCATTGGCTCTGTGCCATCACATTGATGTGACAAATGAAGGCCAACTGGGTGAAAACAGGCTGATCGGAAATAAGTTAAAGTTTTCAGGAACGTCACATGAAATACTGCTTTTAGTGCAGTGATAGGAGCACATTTGATCCACCATTAGTGCCTATTCTGATAGAATTACCTTGATTGTGTTTTTAGTTGACCTCTCTCGTTGATCGAGATAACAGGACTCTGTGCATTATGTGTAATTGGTCTATTTTCTTCATTACCATTCCATTTAAAAAAAAATGCTTATCAACAATGTGTTGTGAGTCGTTGTCAGAGCTTGTTTGGCTTGTCATGATGTTTAAGGAATAGCTTTTAAGAGTACACTTGGGTGAGGTGACTCATGAGCATTATTCTTTTGACATGTAGCAGATGATTCATAACTCATTGATTGATAGGGCTTTCTTTGGAAATCATTTACTAATTTAAGAGTAATGTAGATGCAGTAGATGCCATGCTAGATAATTGGCAGAATTCCATCATTCTAGCATTTGACTGTGTATCACTTGTAACTCCACTACCAAATGCCAGGTATCATATTTTTTTTATCTGATTATACACGGTACCTCAAAATGTCACCCACACTTATGGGATTGGAGCCTTGGCTCAGAGTTCTTTTATCCAGACAAACAGATATTAGGGTATAAGTACTACTCTTAATCCTTTTCTGACTTGTTTTTGAGAAGATACTAAGCTGCAGGTGCAAGCCGTTTGAAAACAACACATTTGGATTTTTCCTCAAAGTGACAGGAAAATCGCTCTTTTCTTCTTTACTTTTCTTTTAGTCTACTTTATACTTGAGTAATGACATCCAGAAAACTGCGTTTCTGGTTGTTAAAAAGAAGAGTGGGAAAGGACACGTGAGAGAGAGAGAGTGTTCACAAAGGTGTGTGTGCTTGATACAAGACCAGGCAGGTCTCACCCTGAGGTGGGGCTTCATTACTTTCTGCGTCTGAGCCCTTTGGAGATGAAGGTTAATCCCCAGGACCGAACAACAGCTGTCATTTCTAAACATCCCAAAATTACATTTATTGCAACCTGTCACCTTACGTACATGAAAGTCTCTGGGGATTCACGGGTGGCTGTTATTGTCAGTCAGAAGAGAGGAGTTTAGTGTGTCATCGGGTATATTTACTGTCCGTTGTCTCAACTGGAAACAGAAAATGGTCTGCCATTACGTAGGGACATAAGAATTTAAATTGAGGGATATATTCTGTTGATTGGTATAGTGTATGTTTTTAGCTAAACAAATAGCTGGAGGGCTGATGGCATATTTTAAATTAGTTCTCTAGGAGGAATGCATTGTCTTTAAAAACGGATTCCTCATGTCTTGTGTTATTGTAGCTAATCCATCACACAAATAGACCCACACATAGTCCAAGCACTTTATTAAAAGGTCCTATAATAGATAATCTGGCTTTAACACACATACATCTTCTTAAAACAAATTAAAGTATTTATTCATGTGAAAATAAACCAAAAAAAGTTTTCCGTCCAACTGAATTCAAAACACAGGAGTGGAACCTAATACAAATTAATTTGAATACATGGTCTATAACTATTGAGTTCATTCTAAAGTATTATATCATTATAACTTTTAATAATATCTGTATTATGTGTAATCACAGACCTGTAATCCCATAAAAGTCAAACTTTTGCAAATTTAGGTTTGGTCAAAATACTGAAGCAATAGAAATTGCAACATCTTTTCGTTTTTGTCTTTAAAAGAAAGACATTGCCCATCCAACTAAATACCACTTTAGACCTTCAAGATTATCCCATAAACTAATTACCAGCTTAGTTCAGGCCACAGAGCACAGCACTGCTCCCTTATCCGTCTCTCTGCAACAGCGATGAACAATGTGTCGGGGTGAAGGAAGGGGTGAAGGAAGGTGTGAAGAGGTCTTCTCCTGGCCTGCAGTCTCTAAAGGGAGGAAGCTGAGTGTGACTGTGTGTCTCCACACTGTCTCTCCCTGTGCTGCTAGCTGTGGCAAACTGATTAGGCTCCTGAATGCCACTCTTTGTCACTCAACACTTTTGCGAGGAACGTGTTTCTATAGTGATTCATGTTGTTAGCCTGTGTCTCCCAACAGATGGATTCAAATGAAAAAATAAAGTTTTCCGTTTAATTCATTATTGTATCCCAATGTTTTCGGTAAGGGGGAAATCTTGAGAAATGGAAAAGGTAGAGTATCTTTACTGCTCAGGAAATGCCACACCTCATGGTCTATGATTTGGTAACTAGTATTTAAGGTTTTAGTAGCGTGTCAACCGCGTGCCAGGATGGCTTCTGTTTATAGTGACACTTCACATGTCACTTCACAAAGCACCGTGTGCCAGCGCAGGAACCACTTAAGGCTTAATGGCACTTAAATGAGCGACACACCTCGACAAACCTCCACACAGCACATGTGCTCTGCAAAAGTGATATTCACATGAAAGGATGGAGGAAAGAAAACATCATTCTGACATTAATGGTGACAGCTTGATGAGCATGGACTAATGACATCAAAACACATGTGGGCTTAACAATTTAAAATCAATTCTGTTGTAGGCATTGATCACAGGCAAACCAGTTTACAGTAGGTCTCTATAACATCATAATATGAACATTTAATTAGGAAATGCAAAGTTATAGAAGCAGCAGTGCAACATGTTTTGATGTTTAGAGTCACAACAGGCTTTTGACTTGAACCTGTTTTGCTTGTGTACAAGTATAGAGCTTCTTCTTTTAACATAATACTGGAAGCACAGGTTTTGATGGACGCGTTGGATGTGTGTCAGAGAGCTGTTTGTGTGAATTCCAGGCATACATAATTACTAGCTTGCTGTAGAGCTTGTGGGACCGAAACAGAGACATCTTATTGCGCCATTAGGTAATGACGAAGACATGTTGACCTGAGGTAAGGGAAGTTGTTATGTTATGACCTTAACTAGCTTACAACTTTGGCGTCTAGAGAGGGTCTTCCCTAATGTTGGCATTACTTCCATCAATCAGTGTCTGCAAATATGATAAATGTGTAGTAAGCGTTACTCCTTTCATCTACGGATAAGCAGGGCAATCATACAGTATTGTTAAAGAAGCCTGGATAATACGCCTAGCTAAAGAGTTGGTATTTGCCTCGGAAAAAGTAATCAGTCAAGATCTACAGAGATCTAATGGTTTTTGTGTCAGCCAAATGACGTTAGACACATGAACACATGAGGGATTTCCTGAGGCAGCCAGGATATGTGCTTGATTACACTTTCTTTACAATCACATTTGTTTAACATACTGCATTTAAAGAATGTTACCTATGGTAGCCCAACCCTTTGAATTTAAAGTGTGTATATTGGTAAAACACAGTCCACAGGATTATAAAGCACTCTAGTATTTGTACATAATAGAGTTTGTCTGGCGGCTGGTTTATCTCTGTCAGTCCCAGCTGATGTTCTGACTTTTGAAACCTCCTCCATCATTGCTGGCATTGTCTGCGTTGACAGCATGCTATGTTGAGTATCTTTGTCTGCAGTCGTATATCTGACTGTGTGGAGTGGCTACACCTAGTGAAGCACTCTCTGAAATATTTTCCTTTGTGATTTTAGACAATGTTTGAGAATGTAATGGAATCATGAATGGGTCACAACCTTAGCTTCCGTTGAAATAGATTTACTGTACAGGTGTGTCCTGGTGCCCTTCTGGCCTTTTCTTTGATTATACTCATTACAAACTTGCACATAATATGTTTATAGATATTTTAACCACGTCATATGACATTTCCTAAGTTTGTATGGAAGGCATTTGGTAATTGGTATTTTGTGCACTTTGCATAAAGACGGTGGCGAAAGACCAAAGGCAAGGACTGTTGGAGAGGAAATGCATCATGACAAAGGCATGGGGCCAGGACACCTTTTCAGCTCGTCACCACAGGGGGGTGAGATGTAGATTTGAAGTAGGAATTTGCAATTGAAGTTGTGTCTCGTCTGTTTTAACATTCATGTTTACTTGACAACAAAAAAAAGAATCTGGTCATAAATAGAGATCCTTAAAAAAGTCATATTTATCCTATATAAGTTTGTGTATGTGTCTGGTTGTCATCTGACTGCGGTAATATATAATTATATATTTTTTAGTATTTTCTTTCTTTCATATAAGCCTAATTAGGGGGCTTAAAGTTTGCTTTTATTAATTGAATCTACATTCTTAGTCTTAACATTTTTCTCGTTTGTCCATAGAAGAGAAAGAGGCACTGAGCATGAGACATATCAAAGGACAAAATAACTCTCCTAGGAGAGATTGTGTTAAGGCTGTACAAGGGCGTGGAATCAAATGCACGATGCAGAGACAAACAAAGTATCAAAATAAAGTGTTTTAATGTAGACCGGTCATAACACACTGAATACAAAAAGCAACAAAACAAACACTCAATAAACTGTCTAACCTATACTATCAAAAAACTACAAAAACGACTTACTTAATCTAACTCTATGGACAATGACAAAATGATCTTACGCTGGAACGCACAAGACAATCTGGCAACGAGACAGGGGAAGACGAGAACTATATTAGACAGACAGACACATAACATGAAACCTAAACTAGGGAACAATCTTAGCAGAGCCGTCTACGCACAACAGATTGTCATCAATTGTCTGATTTGGCAGAAATACATATTTATGGAATGCCCCCCCCCCCCCCTTTACGAGGACATGCAAGTTGCCTCTTAGGTTTGTTCCTCTGTGTTTACAGAAGCTGTGCGCTCTTAAACATGGAATAGGTCCATTTCAGGTGATGACAGCTTAAACGGATGGCATTGTATGTTACAGTATGTCTGGCAATCAATCACTGGTTTAAAAGGGTAAAAGTAAAAAGGAACGGCTTTCTAGTTAATGCAGTGTTCTTATACGCAAATAGATAAACCGAAAAACAGTATCACGTTTTACAAGACTATTTGATTTTCTTTATTACGCAGTATAAATACATTGTTTTCCCTTGAGATGTGCTCCCCAAAGCTTTTTTTCTAAAACCATTAGTATCCCATTCTTCACTTTAGAACAGTTCATCTCAGCGTTAGCAGGTAGCATGCACTACCTCATTTCAGGCTTTAATATACTGAGCTGTGAATGTCAACACGTTTCCTGCTGGTTGGATTGCCCTGCAGGGCAGTGTGAGCATTGCTTATCGGTGCGGTCATTATATCTCCATTAGGCTTAGAAAATGATGTTGTAGAAACACTCCCCATTATTCCTAAACACAATGCAGATCTGCTAACACTTTAAACTCACAACGGTGTTTGATAAGCCACCTACAGTATATTGCAAATCCCTGCTTTACTCCGTGGAATATAAATGAGGCCTATTGAGAAAATAACATACAGATAACAGGTGGTGACCTTTTTGCATGTACGAGATATTTACCTTTACCTTCAGGAGAGCTACTTATAATACTGAATTATATCTTGACATGTTTTCAGATAAGAAACCAATAACAATCTTTACAAAAACTTAGATAGAAAGGAAAAGCCAAATCATAAAGCTTCTAGTGGGCTGCTATCAACAATTGTGTGTCTATTTCTGGCATGTACTCCCATTCCTCTCTCTATCAATACCCCGGAGCACTGTGTGGAAAAGAAAGTACACAAAAGCCGTGGTCCTCTGAAAGAAGATGACTCCCTACCCTTTCATTGGATCTGAGACACATGGCATAAAAAATCATCGAGATGGAACTGGGTGTAAATGGTCGTGCATTGTTTGTGGAACGCAGGATGGAGGGATCTAGGAAAAAGGGGAGAGATAGTGCAGAGAAAGAGAGGGAGAGACATGCCTGAACTTCCTCTACACCCATTCTTTAATGCTCACTGAGAAGCCCCGCAGTGCAGGCTTTGTCCCCTCATTGTCACAGGCTTAGAGAGCCTCTTTGCCAAGTGAGAGGCTTTGCCGACATATGTCACTTCAGTGAGTCTCCTGTCGCTCCTTTAGCCGCTTGAGTGGAGGGGCGGGCAGGGAGGCGTGCCTGTGCACCATGAGAGGAACAACGTGAGGTTAAGGAGGAAGGACATGTCAGATATGTTGGTTCAGAGAGAGTTGCTGGAATGATCTCTTGATGGTCCTGCCCTGTAAAATGTTTAGTATGGACTTGTAGTTCAACTGCACTCTGATAGAAGTGGACTTAAGATGTAGAATGACTCAGAAACCAGTAAGTAGAACTGTTACTTCATGTAAAGTGTTCTGCCATTTTTACTCTCTGTTCTGACTGTATATGTATTTGAGTAGTAGTTTTGTATAATAATACGTGTTCAGATAATTTATGCTTTACTTTACAGTCTTTACTTTGCAACGATATATCGAGTAGGAGTGTGTGTTTGTGTGAGGCCGATTGAACTAAGTTTGAGTTCAAAGAAAGGGAGGGGGTCATTGTATACAGTGTGTGTTGGCAAGGATTAGACATGTAGTCACACTCTTCGTGCCCTAGCCAACTATTGGCTTAGGAAACACAATCCCTGCAGATTTGTGGCTGTGATCTGCCATGTGTTCAGGTAACAGATCCCTCGACTTCCCAAACAAATGCTTTGTGAACTATTTACATAGTGACTCCACCCCATGTTATGCTCTAAGGATTTTGCCTTTTAAACAGACTGTCAGTTTAGTTTCACTTATGATTAAAGTGACATGTTTTCAGAACTCCACGCGCATGTGGAATGTAGTATAATCTGTCTAACCCACAAAGTTGCTACAGTATTTCTGCTGTGTTTGAATATAAATTGACTGGTTGTTGGTAGGATTAACACAAATGTGGATAAAAGGTCCCACTTCTCAAGTCACTGGTGGACTGTGTACCTCCTGCCTATCAAGGACTCTGCATGTCCTGCTGGGCTTATGTGATTTTCTGTCTGTGATTATGTGCAGGCATGCTCATGTGTGGGCCTGTGTGTGTAAATTATAGCACACAATAGCAGCAGACAGAGAATGACAGAGGATTACAGCTTTATTACAACATGAAAATGCATGTTTACCCCACTGTGACAAACATCTATCCAGCTTTGTTTACCATTCAATCCGATGGAGGATAATCACAAAAAAGTCCTTATTGCAAGTACTACTCTTCCACAATCTCTCAATTTGTTTAATTGATTCTAAATTCAAGCAGCTTAATCCTGCATCTAGTCCACAACAATTACCAAATTAACCTTGCTCACTGAGAAGGGGCAACACATGCAGCTTTGCGTCCTTAGAAGAACCCAGAGCAGCACTCAGTCACTGTTAGGCAGCGTACTGTATGACTGCCGGGGCTCCCTCTTTCATTCGGCTAATAGCAGGATTAGCTGGAGGCTGGACCCGTTTGGCATTGCCAGTGCTGCAGTCACAGTCTCAGCACTGTGAGAACTAAGCCGTGAAATACTAACTGGCTTAGACCAATTTATAGTCTGCCATCTTGGATCTAGCTGTCGTAGCAGACTGCAGCTTTGTGCCAGGTGGGTTTACTGTAAGCATGCTATGCCATGTCACCAGCCAGGCTTTACAGTTCAAAGGGTAATCTCCAGGCAGTGTTGTGCTACGACATCACAATAATGATGAACAAATAATGCTGAATAGTATAATAATATCCTCAATGGGACATTTTGAATACATTAAGGAAATGTTCTTTAAATGGGCCTTTTATTATAGAATATACGTTTTTTTTATGTATACATGGAAAATCCAAATGTATTTATATACAAAGTACTGATTTTGATAACTCTAAAAACATAATTATAAGGATTTCCAATATTATGTAGTTCCTTGCTCTCTATTACTACATTTGAGTGTTAACCCTTCCAATCCATTTATAAATGCCTTAAAGTTACATTTTCTAGCAATAATAAAGAACATTATTTTTTCCCTGAGGTACAGCGAGTTGAACAGGAGTCGTTCAATTATTTAAAAAAGGATAGGCATTGAGTAAGATTTTGTTTGTGTATTTGTGTTATGGTTTTCTATACTGTCACTTGACAACCACAGTATAACGTTTAAAGTCAACAATGCTAACTTAAATGGAAACTTTGACAATTTTAAACCAGGTTTGTATCGTTGCAATGTTGTTGGTATGTACAACTGAACCATGTTCAGCTTTCTCAGTGTTACTGCCGGTGTTAACTCCCCTCAGTGACAGGCAACGTTTCCCTATAAGTGTGTTTGTTCACAGCTCATTTAGAGAAAAGCATCTCCCCCTCTGTGATGTTCATTAAGTGCAGCATCTCTGTGAAAAGAACATATGCTTGTGATCAAACTGTTGTTGTTTTTCTCCAACTTTAATCAGTAGATTCATCTTTTAAAAATAAATCTTACTCTGACTCTTTCAGGTCCTCTTCCATGTGCCTTACAAATCCCAAGTGACGCCAGTTGATCCATATCAACACGTTCTCCTGATCTCTGCTGTCTCCATCCACCAGTGGAGGGTGATGAGGCTGGTGGGGAGCCTGCAGCTTGTTCTGCTTTTGGCCTTCACCTCCACAGCCACAGGCCTCAACATCCCTCTGGAAGGTAGGAATGTCATGATACAAATCTTTAATATATTATCTTATTTATAAATCAAACTGGTTGCTTAATGTTTAATCTTTCTGTTTTGGCATTTGTCAAAAGCGTGTGTTCTTTTTTTTTAGCTGTCCATCACGCTTAAGTAAATGTTAGCTGCTTTTAAAAAGATGACTAACAAATAACAACTTAAATTGTTTAACTCACGAGTGTTGCAGCAGAGGCTTCTTTGTTTATGTCTGTGAATGCTTTGCAAATGCTGGGATGCTGTTGTAGTTCAGTGTCTATCTCCTTTCCAGAGTGTAGTATGGTTTGCATACAACTTTACCACATTACTGACTATCAGCTTTATATAGGGCAGTAGCAAATAATATGAAACAACAGAAGAATATGTGTGTTCTTAATCCGAAATGTTAACGTTCAACACTTTTGTGATAATTTTGTCTTTATGTTTTGTTTTTATAGTGGAGCAACCACCAACCATAATTAATAGCTCATCTGGTCCCATTATTGCACTTCCTTTTGACAAGTCCATTACCATCCAGTGTGAAGCCAGGGGCAACCCACCACCAGAGTAAGTGACATCAGCATGATCTCTGTCATAATTAAGCAAATGGCTGATTAAAGATGATCTGTGAGAAAATACCACAGCTTTCCACTTTGTCACATATGCGTCTGTTTATCAGTGATATACTGTGTATTTTGCTCCAACAGATACAGATGGACCAAAGATGGCAAAGACTTCATCCCTCCCCACGTCACGACAAACAGACATCACCCAGTTGGTACCTTCGTACTTCACAACAAGCAGGTTGTCGAGTTTCGTGGTAAATACCAATGCTACTCTTCTAACAAGTTGGGAACTGCCATGACGGATGAGATTGAACTAAGAGTTCCCAGTGAGTAACCTTTACACAACAAGCTCATAAATTACCTTAAATGGATGACTAATGCTTTTCATAGTCACCGGATACGTTTTTTCTTTTTGTTTAAATTTAATTTTTTTTTTATTAGATGTGCCCAAGTTTCCAAAGGAGGTCAATTCCCCCCTCGTTGTTGAGGAGGGAGATCCAATCATCCTGGAGTGTAACCCTCCAGAAGGAGTAGCCCCAATTAAGATCTACTGGATGTCTATTGGTAAGCAAAGAAGGAGCTGTTGTTACTTGTTACTTTTATAGTGGATATACGTATATCTGTTGATTGATAGTTTTGGACGGATGACTTTCAAAATGTTTAACATATAATTTACTGTTTGTGTAGAGAAATGTGTGACTATTCTACTTTTGCATTACTTTCAAATTGACAGCACAAGTACAACTAGGCATTATAATAATACAGAGGATGATAATGCTCATAGCAAAGAAGCTCAAAAAAATTGCAATTATTAACAAATCGGCATGTGTGTCGATATACCATTCTCTGCCGCGCTGTGAGGAAAGGCTACATGTGTTTTTTTTAAACAATATTATAGTATTACCACTCTAAATGCCATGTATGATAGACTATATTTCCGGTCGGCTTTTAATGATCTATTTGGGCTACTATTGTTTTTGTTAAACCCTCCTTGGAAAAGAATGTTCACCATGAACACCGTGAAAATTCTTCTTCTCCTTTTAATTTGTATGGATGAGCTAACTTGTCTCCGCTTCATCTGAAAGCCGTAACGCAAAGAGGATGTGGTTGACAAAATCCATTAAACACAACAATATGCATATGGTGGATATCATTTGCTCATAGAAAAGCCTTACTGTAAGATGTTGCCCGATTATAGGCCCATTCATTAATTCGCACCATTTGTAATAAGATCAACCACTAGGTTTTTCTGGTGGTGAACTTGCGGAAGTAGAACAGTGTACTTAATTTTCGGGTGACATAGTTAATGTAATAATTAGGGCTGTCAAGTTAACGCGTTAATAACGCGTTAACGCAAAAAAAATTAACGCCACTAATTATTTTAACGCGATTAACGCATGTGTATTTTTTTTCCTCGGCCGCCCCGTAGTTTCAGAGCGCATCGAGTTTAAAATACCATCTACAAGCTGATGCTGACAGCCCCGCTCCTGCCGCCCGCTTGTGGCAGACCACACTTCCACGCTCACCGGTGTTCCGGATTAACTGGTTCCCCGATCAACTGGTTGACAGATGTGGAGGCGTGGCCTTCGACTGAAATACACATTTCGATCGCTTCTTCTGTCGTTTTCATAATTCTTTTGGTATATTTGGCTGGATAGGAACACTTTGATGCACATTCAGTACCAGTGTGTGAGGTTGTGGTTACAATGGCGATATCCGGACGCGAACAGCGAGGACTACACAAATAAAAACGAGTTGACATGGGGATGTCTGTTCAAAACATTGCGAGCTCCAATAAATCATTTAAACCAGCTATTGTTGCCAGACTTATTTCCGAATATCGTTCTTAATGTGATACCAAGTCCATCTGAGACCTGTGTACACCTTCAGACAGCCTCCCAGTGAAGCGTACGTTGTTTACTCACAGTTTGAAAGCAGCGTGGAGAAGTCTTCAGCTGTGTTAAGTTGTGATCCGCTCGAATACATCCTTAAAACCAGCTATTGTTGCCCGACTTATCACTGAATATCGTTCCTAATGTGATACCAAGTCCATCTGAGCAGGGGCGGCGCCAGGGGGGAGCTAGGAGGTGCTGAAGCACCCCCCAGGATTGCCAAAGCACCCCCTAAGCACCCCCAAGAAATATGTTTTGTTTTTTTTTCGAAAATTATTATTATTATTTTTATTAAATTAAATTAGAAATATTATTGATTACATCAATGCATATGTGAAACAAACACATTTTTTTACCAAAAACATAAAGCCAACACAGGTGATATGATTAGGCCAATGGCCAGCACCCATTCGATTTTTGACCTACCCATAGGTTAAATTACTTTGTGACACTTGGGTGACTTCCTGTTAGCTAGAGCGCCAAATGATTTGCTAACAGCAAAGTGAAAAATTGATAGTTTTTTAGTCCTTAAACGTCCACGTGTGGACACTCAATCAAAACCAACTGAAAGCGAGAGGGATTCTGCACATAATAGGCCTCGTGAGTACAAGTAGCTTACTTCTGGGTCTCTGTGTTTCATTCAAGCCCTGCTCTGTGTGTGTGTGTGTGTGTGTGTGTGTGTGTGTGTGTGTGTGTGTGTGTGTGTGTGTGTGTGTGTGTGTGTGTGTGTGTGTGTGTGTGTGTGTGTGTGTGTGTGTGTGTGTGTGTGTGTGTGTGTGTGTGTGTGGCACGAGCCAGCCACTTTGTGTGCGTGCGTGCGTGCGCGAGCGAGCGAGAGAGCTCGCCTCGCGCACCAGTGGGTATCTACCGGAGATCGTTGTGGTTAGCATCTGGTGCTAGCTAGCCAAGCTAACGGATATAAGGAGCTTTTTCAACAACAAGGTGGAGGGAGAACTCTCTCCTGTCAGACGGAGAGTCTCAGGTAACCTCAGCTCAGAGATGGGGTCGTTACTAAAAAAAAGCAATATATTACACTACTTCGTTACTCTCTAGATAAAGTAACTCGTTACTTTACTCGTTACTTTACTCGTTACTTTACTCGCAGGGCCGGCCCGCCCCTACAGGCAGATCACGCAGACTGCGGCGCACCTACAGTGTAAGCGCGCCACAGTTTTGCCTCTGCGAGACTCCACTTGCACCCCCAATTACTATTGCATTAAGGAAGACATAACACAAGTCTTTCTTTTTATATGCTCTAAAATAGGCTACCAGCCACACAACAAGCTAACAGTCTGTGAAACGTAAAGACACTAATTAATGAAACCAGTTCAAGACGCATTATTCTTATCATTCTTTATGAGCGCATAACGGTAAGGTATCTAATTACTTATTTATTTAGTATTCCATAACTTAGTAACAGAGATGGTCAAACTAAAGTGGTAGAGACATGGCAGAATTCCTACAATGAAGCGGGACATTGAACTGTTCATCCGTGAGAGGGCGATCAACAAAAGAGAGCGAGCGGCCCCGTTGAGGGAGTTTACAGATGAAAAGACTCAGCCATGTTTATGCAGCACTGCACGTGGAGATGTGGTCTCGCAAATCGCGCAGATTACATAGCCCTACATGTATATAAACCGATATAAACCTGCGGCGGAAACCCCTCTTGTCTGTCAGTGAGTGTGATTATTTTATAAAAGTAACGAAGTAACGCGTGTCGGGGCAATGTTAGTAACTGTAGTGTGGTTACTGAATTATAAAAGTAACGCGTTACACTACTCCGTTACCGACATAAGTAGTATTATTACAGTACCGCGTTACTTTGTAACGCGTTACACCCAACTCTGCCTCAGCTCAGGTGAAGTAAAGGACTCTCTCAGTGTTTAGATAGTTAACTTTAGTCTAGTTATCTCAGTGGGTCTCAAACGGTTTGTTTTAAAAGGGGAGTGATTTGTAAAATATCTATAAAGAAAAAGTAAACCTGTTGACAGTTCTGTTTTGTATGGGTGTTGAGAGATGTATCCATAGATCTCTTAATGTTGCTCTCAAAGTGCACCAGATTGATGCTTTTAACTTCAATATTTAAAAAAAAATCTTCCCGGGGGAGCATGCCCCCGGACCCCCCTAGAGGAGGTGAGGACCCTCCTAGAAGAGGTGAGGTCCGCTCACCACTTGTAAAAATAGCACTTTACCCTGCCTATATGCCGTGAGCTGATTATCGAGCCTTCATTGTAACAGTCGTGTGTGTGTGTGTGTGTGTGTGTGTGTGTGTGTGTGTGTGTGTGTGTGTGTGTGTGTGTGTGTGTGTGTGTGTGTGTGTGTGTGTGTGTGTGTGTGTGTGTGTGTGTGTGTGTGTGTGTGTGTGTGTGTGTGTGTGTGTGTGTGTGTGTGTGGGGGGGGGGGGGGGGAGAGTGTTGCAGTAGAACATTCAACTGTAGCGCTGGTGCATTAATGGGAAACCCTAAATGTTTGAGCACCCTCTATGAAACGTCAAGCTACCCCACAGCACCCCCTAGACTCAGTTTACCTGAGAGGATCACAGTTTAACACAGCTGAAAACTTCTCCACGCTGCTTTCAAACTCTGAGTAAACAACGTACGCTTCACTGGGAGGCTGTCTGAAGGTGTACACATGTCTCAGATGGACTTGGTATCACATTAGGAACGATATTCAGTGATAAGTCGGGCAACAATAGCTGGTTTTAAGGATGTATTCGAGCGGATCACAACTTAACACAGCTGAAGACTTCTCCACGCTGCTTTCAAACTGTGAGTAAACAACGTGTGCTTCACTTGGAGGCTGTCTGAAGGTGTACACAGGTCTCAGATGGACTTGGTATCACATCAAGAACGATATTCAATCAGTAATTAGTCTGGCAACAATAGCTGGTTTAAATGATTTATTGGAGCTCGCAATGTTTTGAACAGACATCCCCATGTCAACTCGTTTTTATTTTGTAGTCCTCGCTGTTCGCGTCCGGATATCGCCATCGTAACCACAACCTCACACTCTGGTACTGAATGTGCATCAAAGTGTTCCTATCCAGCCAAATATACCAAAAGATTTATGTAAACGACAGAAGAAGCGATCGAAATGTGTATTTCAGTCGAAGGCCACGCCTCCACATCTGTCAACCAGTTGATCGGGGAACCAGTTAATCCGGAACACCGGGAGGGTGTGTGTATGTGTGGCCCGAGCGAGCGAGAGAGAGACCTTACGTGCATTGTTGTTGTTAGCATCTGGTGCTAGCTAGCTGCGCTAACGGATATGGAGCTGTTTAAATGAAAACAGAAGAGCGACATTTCGCCACAACTGCGCCGAGCACTTGACTTTATGCAGGAAGCCAGACAGTGGGACATTGTACGAAAAGTCAGCACACTCAGCACGGATAGTGCGCAACATGATTGCAGCGTCCAGGCAGCTCCCGTTCGAGCATATGCCTTGAGTTGCACATAGCGCCAACGATCCATCACACACACACACACACACACACACACACACACACACACACACACACACACACACACACACACACACACACACACACACACACACACACACACACACACACACACACACACACACACACACACACACACACACCATTTGTATTGTATTATTGTATGAGAGAGGTTCCAGGTTGAATTGAGGTGAATATTTGTAATGTTCAGAAGTTGTTGTGTTTAATATTCATGAGAATATTTGTCATTGTTCAAATGATAATAAACATTAGCATAATATAAAGCATATTTGTCCACTCATATGTTGATAACAGTATTACAAACTTGAAAAATATTCCTCTAAGGTACATTTAGAACAGATCAAAAATGTGCAATTAATTTGCGATTAATCGCGATTAACTATGGACAATCATGCGATTAAATATTTTTAATCGATTGACAGCCCTAGTAATAATATAACCAACGTTGTGTTAGTTAAGCATTATATATCCTAGTTTCTGCTAAAAGAAACATGTACTACGGTAACATGTTACCCCCAATACAGACTAAAAGCAGTCTGTATTGAGAGTCAAATAAAGACTCTTGAAGCCCCTGGGACACTTTCAGTTGGGCTTCACCTTTGCTTTGTTAATGGTGCCGAGGTGGTATATTGATGGAGGTCTGTCTACGTCACTTCTACTGCAAGTTTATTAGGGATAAAAACGAAAAGCTGGCACTGAGTTTGGGAGAGCCATGTGGTTGTCCTCAGTCTCCACTGGCCCTCAGTGAAGTTAAGAGTGACAATAAGAAGGAAGACACACTCGAGGCCCACAAAGTTTCTTCACACCAGCGCCAAAGACAGTGATTTTAAAAAGTCACCTCAGTTCATCTGAAGTGGTTTGTCAATAGTTTTCTGTCCAATCCCTTGAGAGCTCCTACAACACACCTGTCTGATGTCAGAAAGAAAAAACGTGTTTTGAAGTGGATAGGGCCTGGAGGCATGGAGCAGAGCCAATGAATACACTGGTGCACAATTCTTGTTTAAAAATCTTAAAAAAAAAAAAAAAGTTTACTTTCCTGTGTGTCAAAGAATAGATTTCAAAATACTGCTGCTGGTTTATAAAGCACTGAATGGTTTAGGCCCAAAATACATTTCTGACCCCCTGCTAAATTATGAACCATCCAGATCTCTCAGGTCTTCAGGGACTGGTCAGCTTTCTGTCCCCAGAGTCAGAACTAAACATGGTAAAGCAGCGTTCAGTTATTATGCTCCAAATATCTGGAACAAACTCCCAGAAACCTGCAGGTCCGCTGCAACTCTGACTACTTTTAAATCCAGGCTGAAGACTTTTCCTTTTGCCGCTGCTTTTAATTGATATATTCATATCTTAAACTGCACTGTAACTTTTATTACCTTTTTTTTAAATTAGTGTTTTTAAATGTCATTTTATAATATGTTTCTTAATGTCTTTCATTTTTTTAATAAATAAACTTACCTTTCCTTAAATTTTGTTTCACATGATACATTTTCCAGGGATTGTCTTAACATCTATACATCACATATGATAGAAGATACTTCTATCGACACTATCCACAGTCCACATGCATTATAAAAAACAAATCTTTTTTATATGAACATTGACCAAACAACCAATGACTTAAGGCTGTATTTTACTTGAATAATGGATCTGTGGAAAACCAAATATGCTGTCACAGTGCACTTACAGTACCAATTCACCGGCTCTATACAAGGAAAATACTTTTACATTACATTGCATTTAGCTGACGCTTTTGTCCAAAGCGACTTACAATAAGTACATTCGACCAGGAAGACACAACCTTGAAGAAAACAGAATCATATAAGTACATCAGGTTTCATAGAGCCAAACATTTCAAGTGCTACTCAACTGGCTTTAGGTAAGCCAGTCCTTTATTAGTATAAAAGTGCTTCGTTAATAGTTCTAACGCTCGAAGTGGAGTCGAAAGAGATGAGTTTTCAGTTTGCGCCGGAAGATGTGCAAGCTATCTGCCGTCCTGATGTCAATGGGGAGCTCATTCCACCATCTTGGAGTCAGGACAGCAAACCCACGTGTTTTTGCCGATGGGAACTTGGGTCCCCCTCGCAGCGAGGGCGCAGCGAGTCGTTTGGCTGATGCAGAGCGTAGTGCACACGCTGGGGTGTACGGTTTAACCATGTCCTGGATGTAGGAAGGGCCAGATCCATTCGCAGCATGGTAAGCAAGTACCAGTGTCCTGAAGTGGATTCTAGCAATTACCGGAAGCCAGTGAAGGCAGCGGAGGAGCGGAGTGGTGTGGGAACATTTAGGAAGGTTGAAGACCAGACGAGCCGCTGCATTCTAGATGAGCTGCAGAGGTCGGATGGCACATGCAGGTAGACCAGCCAGGAGGGAGTTGCAGTAGTCTAGGCGTGAGATGACGAGAGCCTGGACCAGAACCTGAGTCGCTTTCTGTGTCAGCTGGGGACGTATCTTCCTGATGTTGTAAAGCGTGTATCTGCAGCAACGGGTTGTAGCAGCGATGTTTGCAGTGAAGGACAGGTTGTTATCTAGGGTCACACCCAGATTCCTTGCAGTCTGAGTCGGGGAAACAACTGAGGTGCCGATGTTGATTGTTAGGTCAAGAGTGGGACAATCTTTTCCCGGGAGGTAGAGCAGCTCAGTCTTGTCAAGGTTGAGCTTGAGGTGGTGAGCAGACATCCACTGAGAGATGTCAGCTAGACAAGCAGAGATGCGTGCAACGACCTGGGTCTCTGAGCGGGGAAAGGACAGAATTAATTGGGTGTCATCAGCGTAGCAGTGGTAAGAAAAACCATGCGGGCTAATGACTGATCCGAGCGAGTTTGTGTACAGGGAGAAGAGGAGGGGACCAAGAACAGAGCCCTGAGGGACCCCTGTAGTTAATTGACAAGGGTCGGACTCAGACCCTCTCCAAGTCACCCTGTAGGTACGGTCTTTCAGGTATGAGGTGAGGAGGGAAAGAGCAGAGCCTGAAACTCCATGTTTTTGGAGAGTGCGAAGGAGGATCTGATGATTCACCGTGTCGAATGCAGCAGACAGGTCCAACAGGATGATGACAGAGGAGAGGGATGCAGTTTTGGCAGTGTGCAGTTCCTCCGTGACAGCAATGAGAGCAGTTTCTGTGGAGTGACCTGCCTTGAAACCAGACTGGTGCGGATCCAGAAGGTTGTTCTGATTGAGATAACAGGAGAGTTGTTTAAAGACAGCGCGTTCAAGTGATTTAGACAGGAACGGGAGGAGAGAGACAGGCCTGTAGTTTATAACATCAGACGGGTTGAGAGTGGGTTTCTTTAGGAAAGGGTTTACTCTTGCCTCCTTGAGACTGTTTGGAAAGTGACCAGAAGTTAGAGAAGTGTTGATGAAATGGGTGAGAAACGGTAGAATATCAGGAGCGATAGTCTGAAGGAGGTTTGAAGGGATAGGGTCCAGAGGACAGGTGGTAGGGCGGGCAGAAGTAATGAGGGCAAGAACCTCACTTGGAGAGAGAGGCGAAAAGGAGGTTAGTGTGTTGGTGGAAGGAGGGTCTGGTGACCCAGCGGTGAGTATAGGTGAGTCAGAAAAAGAAGAGCGAATATCATAAACCTTTTTTTCAAAGTGGGTAACAAAGTCGCTTGACAGAAGTGAGGAGGGGGGAGGGGCTTTTGGAGGGTCCAAGAGGGTGGAGAAGATGGAAAATAGTTTTTTAGGATTGGAATAGGAAGATTGAATCTTATCTTGAAAGAAAGTGCTTTTTGCCTGAGAGATCGAAGCAGAGAAAGAGGAGAGGAGAGCCTGATAGGTTAGGAGGTCGTCACGGTGTTTGGATTTCCACCATTTCCGCTCTGCTGCCCTAAGGACGGTTCTATTAGCACGCAGCGCATCATTTAGCCAGGGAGCAGGAGGGGACTGACGAGCCTGCCGAGATGTGAGAGGACAGAGAGAGTCCAGAGAGGATGAGAGAGTAGAGAGGAGAGTTTCTGCAGCAGAGTTTGGTGGCAGGAGTTGGAACGAGTCAGAGGAAGGGAGGGCTGAGAGCACCGACGAGGCAAAGGTAGAGGGGGAGAGGGAGCGAAGGTTACGGCGGACAAGTGCAGGATGAGAAGAGATTAGTTTGTTATGTTTGGAAAGGGGTAGAGAGAATGAAATGAAGAAGTGATCGGATGTGTGGAGCGGGTTTACAGAGAGGTTAGAAGTAGCGCAGTTCCTTGAGAATATGAGATCAAGGACATTGCCAGCTTTATGAGTCGATGGGGACGGAGACAGTGAGAAAGCAAAGGCGGTTAACAGAGATGTTAGTTTGTCTATCTTCCCCGTCTGGAGGTTGAAGTCTCCGAGAAGTATAGCGGGAGGGCCAGTTTCAGGGATGTGTGAGAGGAGATTATCTAATTCCTCCAAGAAGTCCCCCAAGGCGCCTGGTGGACGGTAGAGAACAACAATGGTTAACTGTATAGGATGGGTTACTGTGACGGCATGTAATTCAAAGGTGGAAGGAGTGAAATTAGGTAGTTTGAAGAGGGAAAAGCTCCATTTGGGAGAGAGCAGGAGACCAGTGCCACCTCCTCTGCCAGTGGGTCTGGGTGTATGGGAGAAGGAATATGCAGTGGAGAGAGCTGCTGGGGTGGATGTGTTGGATGGAGTAATCCAGGTCTCAGTGAGAGCAAGGAAATCCAGAGACTGCAGGGAGGCGTAGCCAGAGATGAAGTCAGCCTTAGGAACAGCTGACTGGCAATTCCACAGGCCACCAGAAACTAGATGTTGGATCTCAGTGGAGCACGTGGGATAGACGAGAGCAGGCCGGTTATATCGATTAGGAGATACACGGGGCCAGTGATAATTGCGAGAAGACACATGAACAGGAATGGAGAAAATACACATGATTATAGCATGAGGGGCTAGAAAACTAAAGAAAAGAGAAATAAGACACCAGCTCAATCAGAGTAGGATTTGCCTCCTCTTTGCCTCCCTCGTGACTCCCGCAGGACTCCAATGTCTTTGTCAGTCTTACTCCCGCAGGACTCCAATGTCTTTGTCAGTCTTCGGCTGTCTGACGCTGAAGCTGACGCTCCGGGAAAGAGCTACCCAAAATGGACGCCTGATTGCTCAGTTCTCACAGCTGTAGGGCCACGCCCCTCTAATTAGTTAACTATCTACAGCTGATGGGCGACAATAGACTGGCCCTGCCTATATTAATGCAGGCTTGAGTGCTGAGACCTGTGAAGCAGGTTTTGCCTGAGCAGATCTGAGATTTAAAATCTCTCAAACGCGATTTAGCCGTTTAAGCTACAATAACAATTATACAGAGTCGAATAAATGAAACAGAGAAGTCTAATTAAACAAGAATATAACTTACAGTGGTTGCTGCGTCAATAGGTAATGTCGTCACCGGGTCCAGATGCACACATCTTACTTCAGGGCATTTCCATTAACGTTCCATTAATGACAATGATGCAATTTACTATCATGTGACCTAAGTCTCATTAGGAAGCTCTGGTTAAAATCACGCACACTTGGATGCATCATGAATAGCTCTGGTTCACCTGATGGATATATTGGTGATGTTCTGTCTAATTAATCTGCTGAAATCATTGATATGAATGTTTTCTTGTTCAGGTCTCGAGCACATTGAGCAGGATGAGAGGGTTTCTGTGGGCACTGATGGCAACCTGTACTTCGCTTATGCCTTACTGAAAGACAGTCGTCAGGACTACTGTTGCTTTGCCTCCTTCACCAAAATACGCACCATCGTCCAGAAAACCGCCATGGCTGTCATTGTCAAGAGCTGTAGGTTAACCACAATACAGCCAGCTGTACTTCTGTCATATTTTTTTATTTGTATAGTACTTGATAAAAGGATCTGGGAGCACAATGTATTTTCCATAGACTATTACAAATTGTGAATCATCCCATCAAGGACAGATCCCTGAGATCTTCACTCTCTAGCAGGGCTTGTCTTGTCATGTTTATGCTCAATGATAATCTGTTATGACTACTGAATTCAGCGACACATATCGGTGAAAACAAACTATCACTACCCGTATCATTCTCAAGATGTTTTGTTTTTGTTCCAGTGAAACCTGGCAATGAATCTGCTGACAGCGGGGAAGCCAGTGAGTGATATTCACACATCAAAGCCTTCACAGTAAAACACATTCCATATCATGTGAACAGGCAGCATTGCAGGGTTGATTTGCATGTTGCAAACACTCTGCAGATAACACATTGACTCTAGGCGTGTGTGTAGTTAACTATTATTTAAACATTGATTTAAAAAAGGAGAAATTACTGAAGGAGACTGTTTTCTATGTCCAAAGCAGCTGAACCCCCCCACTGTGAGGATGCCCGGCCTGCTGCTGCCCTCTGGTGTTCAGACAGAGAAGGTGCTGCTGAGGGGAAAGCATCTGGAGCTGGAGTGTATTCCTCATGGATAGTACGTATATGTGCAATATCATCACTGTATATTGTATATTATTAAACATAATAAATAAATGGCAGATTAATAACTTAATTTAAACTTTATCGTTAATAGTTATTTACTGTAAAGCAATTATATGAAAAAATAACGTTTACACATTGTTTGTAATTCTATAACTTACGTTATTTTCATGTATAATATAATCAATGCATTGATCAATTATATATTGTATCGTAGCTGATGAGGAGATAACAAATACAAATATTTGTTAATATTACCAGACCAAACATTTAATTACCATTAACAAATTATGTTTATAAATGCTTTACAAAGTATTTATTAACTAATTACGAATGCAATATATTCATCAACTTGATAGCCACCTGAATAGTGTTTATAAACAGATTACAAACTAATTATTAGCCTTAAATATAATGTTACATCCATCTCCATATTATGTATACATCAATACATTGTTAAAATAACTTACATTTCAACATTTATAATAATCTGTAAACATTAGTAATTAATATAATAACTATTGACTAGTTACTCAACTATCAAATACCATTTGGTTATATATTTTTTAATTAATCATTCTATTCATCTGCTATTGTGGCAATTGACATGTTTTTTCATGTCGTAGTCCGACCCCGAAGGTAACATGGATGAAAATGGGAGACGCGCTGCCTTCACGGACAATATTTAACAAACATGGAAAGCTGTTGTCCATTTCCGCTGTAGATGAGAGTGACGCTGGGAAATACATGTGTAAAGCCCAAAACTCTGCTGGAGAAGCTGTCCACTACTTTGATGTAATAGTGGAAGGTAAGAGCTAATTATGCATGTATTTGTTGGTGCATTTGGTTTTGCTTGGAAGATAAAGCTGTTTTTAGTTTTTTAATTCAACAAGTGTCTTGTTAACGTCTCCCAGAGCCGCCAAAGTGGCTGTCAGAGCCTCCTCAGAGCCAGCTGACCGTGATCGGGACTGATGTTCACATCAAGTGTTCGGTCAGTGGAAAACCATTGCCGGACATTACATGGAGGAGGAATGGACGACTGTTCAAAGGTAAGTGGAAATGATTCGAGCTGTGATTTTATGCATATTATAATAACACTGGACAGGAGGGCGGTGCAGCAAGCAGCTATACACAGCTTTAACCACCAATATTATATTGATTTATACTGGAATAGTTTGAGTATTTTTGTAGTTTTGTTTAAAGTATTTTATGTATTCTTACGGTTGTTTTTCTTTGTTGCATATACATTTGAGTTAATTTCCACTGAAGTTTAACTGTGCTATGTGAAGGTAAAGTTTTGTATTCAACTGTAAAATGTCCTGCCTGAGTACGCGACTGTCTTTATGTAAAGGGTTTGTGTAAGAAGATTATAAATATTTCTGGAGAATAAGAACAAGGCTTAACATTTCGATACTGTGAATGTTTGTCATATTGATCTAAAAAACGTTATTGATTGTAAAGCAAAACCTACACTGATGTAGTCCATTGTTAAAGACTTTGATGATTTATGTATGCCTGTGTGTTCCTGTCAGACGACCCAGTGAACAACAGGCGAGTGCTCGATGACACCGTGGTGCTCCACAACGCCAAAACAGAGGACAGCGCCGTCTACCAGTGTGAGGCCTCCAACAACCACGGCAGTGTTCTGGCCAACATTAACATCATGGTCATAAGTGAGTATTACAGTCAAACTTTACACAGCCAGCGAGGACAAATGTATTGTCTTATTAACACAATGGCCAATTGATCAGGTACACCTGCCTCTGGTAAATGTTGTATAGTTTGTTTGAGATCAAAAGCATTCCACAGCTCCTTTACATTTTGAGGTGGTTTTATTCTCTCTACAAACATTGTTTTTTCTGATCACAAAAGGTACAATTGCACATTATCCTCAATCAGCCTGCATTCCATCCATAAAGCCGAGTTTGACTTAGCCACGGCCACTCGTAATAACTCAAGTCTTGAGAGAAGAAAACCCTCTCAGCATCACCTTTTTTTGATAACACTTATGTTTCAGTTCTTCTTCTTAATGCAACCAACATTTGTAAGAAATATGCAAATGTATTTTTTGAATGAAAAAAAAACCTTGACATAACTGAAAATGTCAAAAGAATTCTCAGCACTTGGGCCTCTATAATAGATCATTTATCTCTCAAGTATTGCAAGAGGTGTGATGCCTGTGCCTGCATCTGAATTATATCTGTATTTTCAGTTATCTGCTCGCTTTCTTTCTTGTGGAAAAAAATCACTCATGGGCAATAACTTGACATTTGAGCTGCTGTTATCTCTCCTCCTTACCTTGCTCTTAGATATGGCTCCTTTGATACTGACAAGGGACTACCAAGAGTACGCTGTAGTATTAGGAGGGGACATCCTCCTGAACTGCAGTGTTTTCAGCTCTCCGCCATCCAAAATCTCCTGGTAAGTAATCACCCAGAAGAACAGGTATATTAGTCTGTCATTTTGAAACATATATAGTGTTAAAACAGAAAAACTCTACATCTTTTTCAATGTGAGAGGTTTTTTCCAGGGGACAGTACATACCGCTTTATCAGTCAGTTTGAAATCAGTTCATCAGGAATAAACCGGAGCACATACTCACTGCAGTGAATCACGCTAGCAATGAGTGACACACTGCTTCAGGTGTTGGCATGACATAGATGTGACATTTATACTTGTTTAATGGGATAATCCTCCCCCTTGTCTTGAAATTGAGCTAATTGTATCTAAGAAATATCACTGCAGCTCTGCTACAGATCCACAGAAGGGAAATTGGATATCAGACGATCCATAATACGATAGCTTTACAAGAACCTTTTATGTTTAGCAAAGATTCAATTTCAATTCATTGAAATCAAAAGGAAAAAATAAATTAGGGCAAAAGAACAAGGTAGAATAATATACTTAAGATGATATATTGTATGTATGTAAAATAAGACTGTGACGGGGCTCTATTTGTCCGTTCAAAAAACACTGGCCTAGTCGGTTGGGTTAAGCTCCAAAACTTTATTTATAGCACCAAAAACAAAAAACGGAACCAGCACAATTTAAACAACAAAATAAAAATCCAAAACAGGCCGTCCCTTTTGAGCTCATAGCCCCTCCCACAGGCTTACCGTCAACAGGTGACAACAATTAAACTTCAAACCACATTTCAACATAAAACTCCGACCCAAACATAAACAGGTTAACCACCTCTTAACATAATCATTCCCCATAATTAACAAACGTAAAATAAATAAGAAATTGCATGGTTCATTTCAGGAATTTAAAACACGGAAGTGATGCGCCTTCCCCTTTTCTCCGAAATGTTTGGTGTGTGTGTGTCGGCTGTCAGTGGCGGAGTCAGTTACTCTGTGACCCGCTCCGTCACAAAGACTTACACCTAAATGACAATTGTAAAAATGAAATGGGCATGATTTACTGATCTTAATGAAATACCTGGAGTTGTTGCATCTTAATTGGCTAAAACGTTCTCTCCTAGGGCCAGAGATGACACGCCGGAAACCATTGATGGGATACGCTTTTTCCCTCTAAACGAATCTTTGCAAATCATCAGTGCAGACAAAGAAGACAGTGGGAGATACGAGTGTGTTGCCTCTAACAGCGAGGGCAAGTCTGCTATCACTGCTGTGCTGGATGTGAAAGGTATTTCAGTGACATGATTAGAGCTTTCTTTAAGCAGGAGAAAAAGTCACTGCATACAATTATTCAATATACAGATATTCACCCAAATGAAAAAAGGAGTTACATTTGCAAACCACATTATAAATACAATTTAAGTTTGATTGTTTTTAACCCACGCTGCTGTGATGAATAAAGTTATAACCCAGACATTTTTGGTTCTAAAAACATTCTGAGAATTTACCATTCATTGTTCTAGGAATGTTTTCAGCGGGAAGTTTTCTTTTGGTTCCCAGAATGTTCTTCTGAAAGGTAGGATAACTTTCTCTAAAAACATTCTTAAAATGTTTGGTAATAACTTTCTTAAGATATTTTTGATAACCTTCTTAAGATGTTTTTGATAACATTGTTAGAACATTATGCCCTACTGTTCTTAAAACTTTTTCAGCGGGATGTTTTATTTTGGTTCCCAGAATGTTCTTCTGAAAGGTAGGATAACTTTCTCTAAAAACATTCTTAAAATGCTTGGTAATAACCTTTTTTTAATGTTTTTGATAACATTGTTAGAACATTATGCCCTACTATTCTTAAAACGTTTTCAGCTGCAAGTTAGATTTGTTCATGTTGCCAGAATGTTATTATTTTAGAGTAGGATAACGTGCTTTGTCGTTCCGATTTATCAGAAGTCTTTTTTTTTCTTTTTCTTTTTAAAAATGCGACCAGCAGCTAGTACAAGTCTCTGTCGGTGTCACATGTACTGGAGGGGACCCAGAATCAGACTCGGAATCAGCTGGTGAAAGTAGGCAGGGGGGGGGGGGGGGGGAGGAGAGAGAGAGAGAGAGAGAGAGAGACACACAGTAGAAACAAACACATACAAACACTAACAGTGACAGTCAGTCTGTTATTCTATATGTCTGTTGGTCTCAAATCTAAAGGGTGCAATAACTATTTGTATCCAATATGCATAAACAGCGGACACTGTTTATACGCAGCCCTCACAAACCACACACGGCCAGATAGCTTATCTAACAGTTAGAACCTACATACGAGACACAACCTATAGTCAGAAAAAAGTGTGATTATTTTCTGATATTTTACACTTATGATATTATGAATACTGTGGGCCTTCATACCTTAGTGTGATTAGTGCATGTGAGTGAATATTGGCATGCAAATTAGTTTTTATACGTCCTATTCATTGTCTCAATGCGCTCATACATCTTAAGAAAGTTATCACCAAAAATGTGAAGAATGTTTTTAAAGAACGTTATCCTACCTTTCAGAAGAACATTCTGGAAACCAAAATAAAACGTCCCGCTGAAAACATTCCTAGAACAATGAATGGTAACATTCTCAGAATTTTTGAGAACCAACAATGTCTATCTGGGAACTCACACATGCCACCACAAACATGCAATATCTGCTTACAGCTTATCATGAATTACGTGCTTGCTTGTTTTTTTCAAAAGGAAAATATGGTGACATCAGATTTTTCAAACAAATGCAACAAGTTTGTTTTTTAAAGCGCTCTAGAAATAAATCTGATGTTGATCATGACCGTGTTCATATTTGCCATCACAGGAACATTTTATAAAAAAAGAATAACATCCTGAAAACATTTTCAGAATGTTTCTTGGAGAATGATCTTAATTTGTTATCATGTAACATTGAGGGAACGTTTTATAAAGAATATCTTTAATGTGTTACCCCAACAACGTCCAAAACACATCCTTAGAATGTTGCAGGCAAAACGTTCCACTTTGTCAACATATTACATTAAAGGAACATTTTATAAAACACTTTCTGTCATCTCAGGCCTCAATAACATCCTCAAAACATCCTCTGAATGTTGCAGTTAAAACGTTATGTCTTAGTTAACCTTAAACCTTATAGGCAGGGCTGCACATAACTGGTCCGCATTTGCGCACCAACATTGAGAGAGAGAGAGGGAGAGGGAGAAGAGGGAGAGAGAGAAGGGAGGAGAGAGAGAGAAGAGAGGAGAGAGAAGAGAGAAAGATATTTGCGAGTTGCATATGAACCATAGACTGTATATATAAAGATATGAACTCAGGGCCGGCCCGTAGCACAGGCGTAATCGATGTTCGCCTAGGGCGCCAGATCTGTGGAGGCGCTGCGCTGGCAGTTTTGGGAGGGAAAAACATTTTTTTGGCCATTGGTGCTCATCCTAATTTTCGGCCTTGATGTAACGATATTCACAATTAAGTAAATGTATACCCTTTTCACCCCGGTTACACGTTTCATTTGCCCTATACGATGGGCGCTGTAAGTGATGAAAATGGGGGATGTTGGCTTATCTGGCAACCGCAGCTCACAGCCAAAATGCGAGTGAGTGAGGGAGAGAGGGAGGGTGCACCGGTACCGGCGCTGTTATTAGAATCTGGTGCTAGCTGCTCTAACGGATATAAGAAGAAGATGTTTCTAGAATAATGTGGAGAGAGAGTCCTCTCCAGTCAGACTGAGAGGCTGATAATACAGCTCAGTGAGGTAAAGGACTCTTGAGTGTTTAGATAGTTAACGTTAGTCTAAGTTCAAACGATTTGGTCACAATTTATGTAAACACATATTTCCAAGGCACTCCTTTATAATTATTGGGATAAACAGGTTTGAAATCATTCCAATGTATACTATAGGACAGTAACCAAAAATATCCTATAAAACTGGAGAGATACATTTTTTTTTTTTTAAGGTAAAATAAGATATGAAACAACACAAATAAAATAAGTTACATCCATTTGTTATTGGCTATGGTAGGTTATTGGTTATGTTCACATACTTATTTGATTACATCCACTTGTCTAAGATGACAACAGAGACTTTCGACCCAAACCCAGCTGTTGACTTGTGGATGCAAGCAGCTAATCACAGACTCAACCAGAGAGAAAGTAGTAGGCCTACATCATCAGCTACCATGTCTGACAGAGAGGAAGACAGTGAGGAGAACAGTCAGGAGGGTAGTGATGACAGCTTGTAGGATTACTGCTCGTGCTAATGTTGTCTTGTGTTCACCTCTGCATGTGTGTTCTGTGTTCACCTCTGCATGTGTGTTCAGTGCCGTGTGTCTGGCAAATAAAGACCCCCTCAAAAGTTACGGTTTATTTCATTTTAAGGATGAGCACCAAGCAACATCTCCAGGTGCTCCTTTGAGAACCAGGGCAAAAAAGTGATGTGCACCCCTGCTTATAGGAACATTATTTGAAATAATAAACATCCTAAAAAGATTCAAACGTTTCTTTAAAACATTATTAGAACCTGTAGTTAATGTTAGCCAAAGTTGTGAGAACGTTCCCCGCTAGCTGGGAACTAGGTGGTCTGTAAGGTCTGTTGAAACATGCTTGTGCTAGAAAGCCAATAAATATCTTAGCATCCAGACCAACAATTCATCTTTTATTGATTGGTAGTATAAGAAGATGCTGCATAAATAATAATGTGGTGGAACATATTTTGAAATCTATTTTTCATGAATGAAAATCACCATGAAATGTATTGAGCAAAATCCGTACATTTCCATCGAGGAGGCAGTTACTGCGAGAGGGACACATTAATAAACTAAATAAATTGGCTGAACTTCAAATACATGCATCTCATTTGCAGCATGCAGGCATTATAAATCATTATTCTCTCTGGCTGCACCCTATCTTATCTTTTTTGATGTGTTTTTGTTCTTGGGATTTGTTCTTATCTTTAGACCCTACACACATAGTATACCCACCTCAGGACGTGCAGGTCATCAGTGGCACCACAGCCCAGCTGATGTGCCAGGCAGAGTATGATAAAAGCCTGCAGAGCACGTTTGAGGTGGTATGGAGGAAGGATGGTGAAGAGATCCCACTTTTGTCTGAAGAAAATTCCAGGTAGGCTCCTGAGGTTTGAAAGTGTTTCCATTCGTTTTCAAGTGTTTTTTTTCTCCTAAAATGGGTTTGTTCTGAGTCTTTATCTCTTTGCTTATCCTCAGGAGAAAAAATGCATTACAGGTCCAGAAAGCTTTGTGCTTATCCTACTCAGTAGATGGTCAAAGACAGGGGATTTTGCAATTTTTTGTCTACTTAATAAATTGCCTGATTACCTCTGCCAAGTCTTTGCTGGCCTGCTTAGTGCGTAGGTTGTTATCTAAGAAAAAACAAC
This sequence comes from Gymnodraco acuticeps, assembly GCF_902827175.1. NCBI lineage: Eukaryota > Metazoa > Chordata > Actinopteri > Perciformes > Bathydraconidae > Gymnodraco > Gymnodraco acuticeps. The sequence continues at coordinate 5,124,393 of NW_022992351.1, forward strand.
ACATTTTTTGTAAGATTTACTAGAAAGCTGGAAAGGCTCTAGCAGAAACTATTGCATTTTAAACGACCTAGCACATAATAATCTATAATTATCTAGCACTATGTTCATTTTGATGAAGATTTAAGAAAAAGCGTTTCCTATTTTACTTCATTATTAACAATGCAGAGGATTGTGTAGCTTTTGCCGGAGGTGCAAGATGCTTTCTGACTGTTTAATTAATTGAACTTGAATTCTATCTATGTACTAACAAATGCATTTTTATGTTCAGATACTTTGCGGACTATGGCATGCTGCAAATCATGAGTGTGAACCTGAGCGATCAGGGAGCGTACACGTGCGTTGCCAGAACCAGCCTCGATGAGGACAATGCCACTGCACTGCTCACCGTGCTGGGTGAGATGGTTGTGTAAATAATATAGTATGGAATATCATTCATTATTGACTAGACATTCCTTGAAAGGGCTCAGAATATAGACAGTGTTATAAATATTTGAAAACAGTGGGTTGCATTGTGGTTTTGATGTCATTGTAATGTTTCAGCTCTCTACATGTTTCAGATTATAAATTGACTTTTGATCCTGTTGTATTTGTTTTGTTTTGCAGATGTTCCCGATGCTCCCAAAATAGTAGAGATTTCAGAACTTCAGAGTCCGAGGAATATTAGCCTGTATTGGATATCCGGGAGTGATCACAACAGCTCTGTGAGAGGTGAACAGTTAGTGTAGAAGAAGTAGAACAGCTGATGTCTGAAAATAGGTGTTAGTGGTGCTAAATAATGCAACAGAAAAACAACATGTTCTCAGGGGTCATCAACAGCTGTGACCTGCTGTGACTATTAGTTGTTACAATTAAGTTTACAGCCCACATAACGATGTAATTACTTTTTAATTATGGTATTTCAAAATAAATAGAGTGAGGAAAAAAGTTGTGTAGGTTGAGTGAATGGAATAGAATGTTTTTCTGCAGTTACTGTAGAAAACAACATAATAGGATATTAGCAGATACATGATTTACATGCTCACACCCAATTATATTTTACTTAAGTAGCAATCATATAATGTAAAAATAAATGTCTCAAATTAGAAGTACTCAAATTCTGCATTAAAATTAAAGTAAAAGTACAATAGTGCTTAAAATATATTTAAATTAGTTCATTTAAAAGTACTCACAACTGGAATTCAGAATCATAAATATAATAAGATGCATTAATGTGTTCATTACCTAAATATAGTAGCTGGTAAGGAGGACATTTTAACTACTCTACATAAAGCTGATTAGCTTAATCCATTATATTTCTTCAGAATTTCTGAGAGTATACTTTGTATTATGATTCTGAATCTGAAAAGTAGTAACTAAAGCTTTAAAATAAATGCAGTGTAGTCACAAGTACAAAAAAATATAAATATATATAACAATGGAAATAATTAAGTTGGAAACAAGTAGCTTGTACAAGTACAGTACTTTAATATCCCTGCACACCTACTGGCACTTTCAGCTAATTTTGTTCAGTGAGTGCTGTCTGGATGAACAATCCCTAACACGTAAATAAGTTGAACTTTAACACCTAAAGTCTGCAGACTAGTGTTAAACCCTCCATTACAAATGTTCTTTGATACAAGTTAAAATCTAGATGCTGCGCATTGTCATGTTTTCTCTGAGAGTGAACAGATTCGGCTGCATTGATCACTGTTAAGTGCTAACTAAAGTTATTTCACAAGAAAAGGCTGCAAGTGGCAGTGAAGTGTTCAGGAACCTGGCACAGAAGCTTGTGTCTCATTTATACTTCAAAAAGGGTCTCATTTATTTTTGGAAACTTGTGATGAAAATATGTTATATCAAGTGTGTCCTTGTAGTGTTTATGTGCTTTGATGTGTGTTATCTATGATCAGAATAGACATGCCTGAAGAAGATCCTTTGTTAGTGTAAAATGTGCTGTTTTGTGTTTAATTAAACATCTTGTAGCAGCACACATGAGTTATGAGGCCAGAAATTCTCTAAACGATATCCGTGGATCAGTTTGGCTATAAGCACCAAGTGAATGTGTGTGAAGAAATATTAAAATGATCTGATTAATGGACTTCTGTGCTAGTCATGGATTGGCCATAACAAACACCATGTTCGAACATAAGGATGCTCATAAGTGTACGTGGTACCAGAGCACCCTAGGCAGAAGGTCCATGATCGATTTCGTTATCGTATCATCGGACCTGAGGCCGTATGTTTTGGACACTCGGGTAAAGAGAGGGGCGGAGTTGTCAACTGATCACCATCTGGTGGTGAGTTGGGTCGAGTGGCGGGGGAAGCCTCTGGATAGACCTGGTAAGCCCAAACGTGTAGTTCGGGTGAACTGGGAACGTCTGGAGGAGGCCCAAGTTCAGGAGGCCTTCAACTCACACCTCCGGCGGAGCTTTTCGGGCATTCCTGTGGAGGTTGGGGACATTGAACCAGAGTGGTCGGTGTTCAAAGCCTCTATTGCCGAAGCCGCGGCGGGGAGCTGTGGTCTCAAGGTCCTAGGTGCCTCAAGGGGCGGTAACCCTCGAACCTCCTGGTGGACACCGGTGGTCAGGGAAGCCGTCCGACTGAAGAAGGAGGCCTTCAGGGATTTGTTATCCCGGGGGACTCCCGAGGCAGTTGCAAGGTACCGACAGGCCCGAAGGGCAGCAGCCTCATCCGTGGCCGAGGCAAAGCAGCGGGTGTGGGAGAAGTTCGGAGAAGACATGGAGAAGGACTTTCGGGCGGCACCAAAGTTGTTCTGGAAAACTGTCCGACACCTCAGGAGGGGGAAGCAGGGAACCATCCAAGCTGTGTACAGTAAGGATGGGACGTTGTTGACCTCAACTGATGGAGTGTTAGGGCGTTGGAAGGAACACTTTGAGGAACTCCTGAACCCGACAACTCCGCCCTCTATGTTAGAGGCAGAGCTGGAGTATGACGGGGGATCAACACCAATCTCCCGGGGGGAGGTCACTGAGGTCGTCAAACAACTCCACAGTGGCAAAGCCCCGGGGGTGGATGAGATCCGCCCGGAAATGCTGAAGGCTCTGGGTGTTGAGGGACTGTCATGGTTGACACGTCTCATCAACGTTGCGTGGAAGTCGGAAACAGTACCGAAGGAGTGGCAGACCGGGGTGGTGGTTCCCCTATTTAAAAAGGGGGATCAGAGGGTGTGTGCCAATTACAGAGGCATCACACTACTCAGCCTCCCCGGGAAAGTTTACTCTAAGGTACTCGAAAGGAGGGTCAGGCCGATTGTCGAACCTCAGATTGAGGAGGAACAATGCGGATTCCGTCCTGGTCGTGGAACGACGGATCAGCTTTTTACTCTTGCAAGGATCCTGGAGGGGGCCTGGGAGTACGCTTATCCGGTCTACATGTGTTTTGTAGACTTGGAGAAGGCGTATGACCGAGTTCCCAGGGAGTTACTGTGGGAGGTGCTGCGGGAGTATGGGGTGAGAGGGTCTCTACTCAGGGCCATCCAATCTCTGTACTCCCAAAGCGAGAGCTGTGTCCGGGTCCTCGGCAGTAAGTCGGACCCATTTCCGGTGAGGGTTGGCCTCCGCCAGGGCTGCGCTTTGTCACCAATCCTGTTTGTAATATACATGGATCGGATTTCGAGGCGTAGTCATGGGGGAGGGGGGTCTGCAGTTCGGTGGACTAAGGATTGCACCACTGCTTTTTGCAGATGATGTGGTTCTAATGGCTTCATCGGTCTGCGACCTTCAGCACTCACTGGATCGGTTCGCAACCGAGTGTGAAGCGGCTGGGATGAGGATCAGCACCTCCAAATCTGAGGCCATGGTTCTCAGCAGGAAACCGATGGACTGTCCACTCCAGGTAGGGAATGAGTCCTTACCCCAAGTGAAGGAGTTCAAGTATCTCGGGGTCTTGTTCTCGAGTGAGGGAACAATGGAGCGTGAGATGGGCCGGAGAATCGGAGCAGCGGGAGCGGTACTGCAGTCGCTTTACCGCACCGTTGTGACGAAAAGGGAGCTGAGCCAGAAGGCAAAGCTCTCGGTCTTCCGGGCCATTTTCGTTCCTACCCTCACCTATGGTCATGAAGGATGGGTCATGACCGAAAGAACGAGATCGCGGATACAAGCGGCCGAGATGGGTTTTCTCCGCAGGGTGGCTGGTGTCTCCCTTAGGGATAAGGTGAGAAGTTCGGTCATCAGGGAGGGACTCGGAGTTGAGCCGCTCCTCCTTCGCGTCGAAAGGAGCCAGTTGAGGTGGTTCGGGGCACCTAGTTAGGATGCCACCTGGGCGCCTCCCTAGGGAGGTGTTCCAGGCACGTCCAGCTGGGAAGAGACCAAGGGGTAGACCTAGGACCAGGTGGAGGGATTATATCTCTTCGCTGGCCTGGGAGCGCCTTGGGATCCCCCAGTCAGAGCTGGTTGATGTCGCCAGGGAAAAGAAAGTTTGGGGCTCTCTGCTGGAACTGCTACCCCCGCGACCCGACCACGGATAAGCGGGAGAAGATGGATGGATGGATGGATGATTAATTTACCTTGGAAATTGCCAAAAGGCTTTGCATGAAATCACTCCCTTGTTTACTCATTTATTTTACCCTACATGATGAACATTCAGTAACAAGTTGTTAACAGTGATGTTCGAAACTTCATTTTTGACACACCTACGTGGCAGAATGATTGTGCACATTTGACATTAAGGAGCAATTGCATTAGTGGATTTTTCGACAAAGAGTGGTTAAGTCTAGTAGTCAAAAAAACTATAATTCTTGAGCTCGATAAAAAACATCTAATGGTTCATTAAAGATGAGAAACGATTGGAGAGGACTACTGAAAAGGCACTAGGTTGCTGGAGAATTTAACAGCTCTGTTCATGACACCACTTAGATATGTATAATATCGTCATTTTACTTGGTTAAAAATGTTCCTATAAAAATAAAATGTATGTAAACCTGAAACTATAACTTTCTTTTGGCCTTTTGGGGTCAATGAAACATTGATATTTCTTAACTTTTTAGGTTGAGTTTAAAAAAATGTGTGTACCAACAACCCTTGAGCTTTGTGCTAAACCTAATCACCCCTGACAAGCTTTGTAATTAACGCACTGATATGAGCAAACTCTAAGAAAAGGTGTTTATGAGAACGTTCAATTGTTCCTTTATTTATTTTGAGAAAGTGTGGAACATGAACTGTAGACATAATGTATGTTGGACTTTAGAAAAGAATCAAAGGAGTGTGAAGCATGCTTTCTCAGCTGTATTGATGATCTGTTGTACAGTGACTGATCATGAGGATTTCTTCTCTCGTCTGTGAGCACAGAGTTTATAGTGGAGTACGAGGAGAGCCAATGGGAGCCCGGAAGGTGGCGGGAGCTACAGAAAGTCCCCGGTAACCAGGCAACAGCGGAGCTGGCACTACATGGTAACCTTAACTACCAGTTCAGAGTGTATGCTGTTAATGCTGTTGGACCTGGACCCCCCAGTGAGCCCACTGAGAGACACAAAACACCCCCTGCTGGTGAGACTCGCTCCCTTTAATTATCATGTTCTGCTTTGGGTCTCTGTTGATTGTGAAAGCATGCAAAGTTTTAACAATTTGTGAAAAGTGCAGAGAGTTGCTGAGTGGAGAGGCCAACCTTATTCCATTGGACTTTTTCTTGCAGTGGGGGGTATGGATATATTTGGGTCTCGGAAGCCCTTAAATCGCCAATTATCAGCTCCAGCACACGATGCTGCTTAATCATGACTCTCATTTGAATATGCTTGTGTGTCAAATAAGGATACTTGTGCTACAACTACCAAATATTCTGTTTTAGCTGAACAACATTGAGGGATATTTGCATTTTGGCAGTAAAAGACAAGAGTCAAAATAGTTAGATTCACTCAATCATGCTATTTTTCTATATATTCATTATATTATTTTACATTTCTGTTCAAAGCTCCTGAAAAAAACCCAGAAAACATCAAAATTCAAGGCCATTCTCCTAATCAAATGGACATTAGCTGGGAGGTAAGGTATATATTATGGATCTGTATACAAATATAAACAACTGATATTATTGTATTTTGATTATATTTCTAAGACATCAACACTCTATCCTCTTGTAGCCGCTGTTGCCAATTGAACACAATGGCCCAGGCCTCGAGTACAGGGTGCGCTATAGAAAACTGGGGGTGGGAGATGAATGGAAGTTGCATATGGTCAACAGACACTCCTTTGTCGTGAGGAACACGTCCACGTTTGTCCCCTACGAGATCGAAATTCAGAGCAGGAACAGCCATGGCTGGGGGCCAGAACCTAAAATCGTCACTGGTTACTCTGGAGAAGATGGTGAGTGTGATGCAAACGTAAGACTTCCTCAAACATATATACTGTCATTATCATATTTCAATCTATGTGTACATGCTACTCACTTCACTTGTTCTTTAAAACATACCCTTAAGGCTGAACTAGTACATGTACAGTAGCTGTTGTTTTGCTTTTGACTTACTTTGAACTCTTTGTGTTATCAAATCCAACACCGTCTTCAGTCGTCTTTTGGCATTGTCTGCGGGAAAATGTGTCAGGTTAAGTTCTTTCTTTTTCTCATGGTTTTTAACCCTGTGCAGTAGTGACTTTTCCTCCCCCTCTGCTTAGAAAAAAAAACTTCTGTGCTAAATCCAGCAGGTGGCAGATAACCTTTGTAGAGCAGAGGGGTGTCAAATGTCCACTTCTGTCTCAGAAGCTGTGGGAGATTTGACAGATCACGACACACTTTTCGCTTTGGGCCTATTGAAGCCCAATGGCTGCTTCCCTGTCTCTGCTGTGCTTCTCTCCTTTCCTACTCCCAGTTCAGTCAATTGTAGAGCAGACATATAGAGAGTGTTTTAATTTCATGTTTGGTGTTGTTTTTGTCCTTACTGAAGAAGAAAAAACGACAAATCTGCCTCAGTTGGTGTCCTGCTGAGTTTGTATTTGTGCAAACGACAACCAGCTTCTCCGTTTTATTTGCTACCAAAACCAGCAAAAAAGCTAATTTCAGCACAGCCTGAACAAGAATAATGACCTGTTATGGCTTCAACATAACAGGTCAGACCACCATCGATGAGAGCGTTTTTGTCCAACATGATTATTTTGTTGTTTAACCCTCTGTATCTGCAAGTATTTCTTCAGTTGATTTTCTTTCTTTACAGCTGTAAATGGTATTGTTAAAGAGTTGCTTCAAAGGTATCCTGCTGTTAGCAGTGCGTCTGTTTTCCTGACCTAACTCTTTCTGTTCTCCAGTCCCGACCGCAGCACCACGGGACATAGCGGTGGAGGTGATCAACACCACTGTTTTGAGAGTTAGCTGGACCCCCGCCCCCGCCGCCACAGTGAGAGGTCATCTCGGGGGCTACCATGTACGTTGTTTTTATGGTCCTGGAACCTGATTTCTTTCAGACGAAGTTGTGTAACTGCAGAATTTCAATAGCAGCAGAGAAACTCTGAATATCAAAGCTTCTTATTAAATATAGTAATCACTTTGGTTTATATGAGATAAGCCTTGTAAAATGATGAAATCTTGTTTCCATATTCATTTTGCAGCGCTGCTTCTAAAAATATAAATAAACAATTAATATCTGCTTGAGTGCAGTGCATCCAAACACATCGAGCTGTGCATAGAACAACAAAGAAAATGAAAAAAGGAGGTAGCAGGAGAGGTGCCAATTCACCTCCTAGGCCACCTCAAAACTGCTCCCTTTGTGCCGGGTACCTGGCATCCTCTCTGCTCTGCCACCTCTCCTATCTGCATGGGGTTGCGTGTGTGCATGTATATCCTCTGTTTGTGTAATGTGTGTAAACACAACAGAGTGGAGAAAGACATTTCCCTGTCAGGGATTAATGTCTTCTTCTTCTTCTTCTTCTTCTTCTTCTTCTTCTTCTTCTTCTTTCTTCTTCTTCTTCTTCTTCTTCTCGGATTCTGATTCTTCTTGTCTCTGCTCTGCTTCTTCTTCTTATTCTGCTTCTTTCTTCTTGCTTCTTCGTTCTTCTGTCTTCTTATTATTCTCTCTTATCGTATTCTTCTTCTTCTTCTTCTTCTTCTTCTTCTTCTTCTTCTTCTTCTTCTTCTTCTTCTTCTTCTTCTGAGATTAAGTTGATATAACTTTGCTGATAATCATTGTTGGCACACCAGTCATAATTTCGTTTTAATAAAACTCAGCTACATGTTTGAGCAGGGAAGAGAGATCTTAGCGCATCTGGTCCCTCCAGAGACGCAATATGGAGACGTTTTGAAATGTGACCTGACGTACTTAAAGCTGTCCGCTTGTGATCGCATGTTAATGCCAGGTCTGAACAGAGCCATGCTGTAGGCACAAAGGGGTTATTAGAGTCAAATCAAGTAAAATACATTGCCTGGATTGATTTCCTGGTGCAGTTAGATATTTCTCGTTATAACATATATTCCTAAGGTTGAACCCCTTTCACTTGCCTCTTGAGTGTGTCAAAACCAGATCTAAAAGATAAAAGAGACGCCACTAACTTTCACAGTTTTTTTTATATAAGTGCTATTTGAATAATGGACGATTGAAAGACAAAACAATTCATAATGTGATCTCACAATAGGGAATGCTTTTCGTTTCTGGGTGTTACATCCCGAAAATCTTAGACACAGCCCTGAACTAAATATTCTAGAGTGGGCTTTAGATAGTAGGGTAACTAAGTAATGCTGATTATATAGTAACACATTACTTGGCTTGTAAAGCATAAAACTCAGTTTCCTACAAATAAAAGTATATGTCATTTAAATTCAACAAATATCATCATGGCAATGACCACAAAAATAAAACATTATTATTAAATACTTTTTATATCTACATGTATGTTAAATCACCTTTTACTCACTGTCACCTGTGAAGGCATTAACAGTGTCTTTGCAGGGACAATGACAACCTGACTATAGGAAACAGTTACTCAGACACACACCATCACACGAACAAAGCAACACCTCCCATTAACAGTTCATATTTGATGTCTAATATCAGATTTCTGCCTAATTAAAAGGGAAACCAGGCATTAATTGCTGCTCCTCAACTTTGTCTTTGTCACCGTTCTGCCATTATCGCTATCTTTCTCTTCCCTCCCTCCTCTCTCTGCTCTCGGTTAAGACGTGTTCCTCATCACAATCTTCCATTGCTTCCCCCTTTACAGGTTCACTGGGTGAGGAAACGAAGTTTGCTGAATCCGAACAACATTTTGGATGAGCGCCAGTCCCTGTCTTTTCCTGGGAAGAGGACTCATGCCATCGTGCCGGGCCTCAAGCCTTTCTCTGAGTACAGACTCACTGTCAATGTTTTCAACAAGAAGGGCAATGGGCCCAACAGTGACCCGGTCACATTCAACACTCCAGAGGGAGGTGAGGTGACACAAACACACAACATGCAGGTGCTCCTCACACACTTATAAATAACTCTGCTAAGTACATTATAGGAATATCAGTCAAGCTTGCAGAAAATCCCGTTAGGAAATGATGATATTTAATGTGATTCAACCAACAAAACAATAACTTTTAACAAAAGCACAGATTTAATTTATAGTTAAGTCCTCCGCCACAATTTTTCGCATTTTGTCACTTAACCTTGATACTTGAGCTTGATGTTATAGCATAAGAAATGTGCCATGTGTTATGCTAGAATGAGTTTATAATAGTATGCTGCTAAAAGAAGGACATGTCTTTGTGCTCACTGTAAATCAGAGTTGAATGTCTACTTTAAAGCAGGATTTGTATCTGCACAACTGTCAATAGTTTGCAACTTACACAGGTGTAACACAGACACTTGAAAACCATCGTTCACATACACTGAGAATTTATAATGAAATCTATGCATATTCATAGATTCTCGATTTTTCAGAGGGTCAAAGACCATATCTTGTTAAAAAATAACAAGGACTACTTGATTTTACTACTTTTTACTGGCACACTAATTACAAATAAAGTTGTTTAAGGTATCAAAGCAGGTCTGAAATAAAGTGGTGACAATAATGTTTAGCTTGGAGACCAGGAGGAAGAAATTTGTGCGTGAAAATACTTGTGAAAGGCTGCTCCATGTTGCAGCCTTGTGAAAAGACAAAGCTGCTAAAAACAGGCAAATTGTCATATACGCGTCTTCAGTGTGTTAGTCATCTGTTTAACAAACAAGAAAAGGCAAAAGGAAGCTTAAATAACAGAAGAAATATCAGCCATAAAAAGACACTTAAAACAACAGAGAAAAATCACTGACCTTTGATGTAATTTGATCTACTGAAACATGTCTTTACAGTTGCACATTAACATTACTGTCACTCCTATAGCTCCTGCACAAGTACCCATCCTGACTGCCTCCAACGCCCAGATAGACTCCATACTGCTGGTGTGGGGCCCGCCGCGGGAAGCCAACGGCATCCTTACTGGTTATCTCCTGCAGCACCACCTCAGTATGTACACGCACGCACGCACGCACACACACACACGCGCACACACACGTGACTAATTACTCATTGACTTACTCAGTGTCGACCTTTTGCCCTATGTAATGTTTCCCATGAATAGATTTCTCTTTGCTGTAGCTCAAGCTTTATCTGTAGTGCAAGGCGCTGTGTGCGAAGTGTAAGCCAAAGTGTAGCTGCACTGCTGGTGCTCTGCGACACCACAGTTTATCTTTGAGTCTACAGGTTGAATGTTATAACACTGGAAAAATACTACACACAATCAATGACCCTTCTTCCATCTCCTCTTCTCTTCAATGTTATCATACCAGACACTAGGTAGGACTGTTTAACACTAAAAGCTGCTAAGTGGTCGTAATTGTGCAGCCTGCTTCAATACAGATTGTGGTTTGACAAGTGTTTCTTATCTTGTATCCTCCAGGATTGCAGGTTTCCTTTTTAAAAAAACAACTACTTTTTAAGTGCCTCTTATTCAAAATTATTTGGCATTTAGTACTCTGTACATTTCCGTCTTCAGAATTAAAACCTGAAACCCTTCTGAAATCTTTTGTGTAAAATGTGAAGGCAGAGACAGCCCTTTGCCGCCTCCACCAGCACCCACTGAGTCTGGCCAGCTCTTCAATACACTCTGTCCCCCTCTCCTTTCTGCTTTTTCCCATATCAGATGTCAGGCTTTACACACATATTCCCACACAATGCAGTCCGTGTGTGTTGGAAGTTTTTTGGGTTGAATTGATTCACTCTGCAAGCATATCTTAAATTGAGTTTTCTGCTAATTATATGATTAAATGTTATATGTCATCCTACAGTATATACATATCCAGTTGAGTCATGAATCCCCTGTGTAATTAACCTTTGAATATTTCTTACAACAATCATTAAAACATGACATTTCCATTTTTTCCGTGCTGCAAACAAACATCAATTTTCCCAAGCGACACCTCAGACTTGGCATATATTCAGTTACCTGCATATCAACATTGGCACAGTAATGAATTCAACGTGGGGGGGTTTCTGGAGAAGTTAGTTGCTTTCTACAGTCTGCACACATACTGTACTTTGATCTATAATGCAAGTTTGGGGATAATTTATGCTGCTTGTGATTGCTGCTCCTCTGATTTTCTTCCTACTGCTTATGTTTTATGCTTAATTTTTTTCCTTCATCTCTTTTCTTTCTTTTTTTTCCCACCCATCACTTCTTTTATCTGTAATTTTTCCCCTTCCTTTTACACACATGTTTTTTTTAATATCTCCTCCACATCCTCCATCTGTGTTTCTGTCTCCCTCTCTCCTCCTCTGCTGCTTTTCATCTATTGACACTTGTTTATACGCTCCCACCCATCTCCTCTTGAGCTCTCTATCTCCTCCTTTCATCTCCTCTCCGCTTTCTTCATAATGTATTCCTTCTCAGCTCACCTGTCGTGACACGTATCTGCTATATCACTTACTGCATGAGCTAGCATGACATCTCTTCATCTTCCCACTCCGTCATCCATTGACTCTCATTATAGTTGTGTCCCATTAACATACAACACTTGCCGACCGCGATGACTTTTTTCTACGTGTTTCCGGCGGAGGCTCACTCATGCCTGTTGAACTGACCTGACATCCTTCTCCCTCCTCTATAGTTAATGAGACCACACTAGAGGTAGTGGACTCCCAGGAGACCAACATCACCGGGGCTGACACCACCCAGTGGAAGCTCTATGGTTTGGAGGGGGGGAGCCTCTACCGCTTCCTCCTCCGCGCCTGCACTGCAGCCGGCTGCGGCCCCCCGCTGACCCAGGAGAGCAGCACTGTAGCCCTAGAACGTGAGTGGAGGAGATCAGTGTATCTGTTAATGACATATCATTTGCATTGCTTAAGGTATGACAGCCCCATTAAAGAGTTTGAAGTACACGTCAGACCTAGTTATAATAATATATAGATTTAATTACTACAGAGTGGACATATTTATTCTAGGAGTAACTGTACTATACCTTAAAATATTATTTTAATAGTTACGGGAAGTACTAATCAGCCTTTAAAAACAATGGCATAATATATTCTGTTGTTATAGAGGACAGTTTGTCAAGTCTCAAAAATGATATCAAAAATGATATCAAGGCTTAGAAACCTTGTAAATTACCGAAACTGTGACGCTACAAACTTATACCATGCCGTTGCAATGTTCTTTGCATCTCTTACATATTCCTGCCTCTTTAGAGTTTCACTGTCAATGATGAAATGATGAAAACTATTTCAATTTCGCCCTTCACACAAATACATTTTACTAAATTACTTTACAATGAAGAGAGACAATGAGAATAGAAGCTGAGCAAACACAAGCACAGAAGGATCAGTAATGTAACAATGGAGCCACAGCATAGCACCAGGATTAGTTATTATTAGATAATGTTCGAATAGAGATGGGAACTAATTGAAACAAGTAAATCGTGTTTCAAAAGTTTGCGTATCAAAAGTTACGGCGCCAGTTTTCATATGATAGTGGTTTTAAAAATCCAACAAAACTGCAGCAGCAGAGGCAGTCGATGGTCATTTCGAGCTTTAGTAAAAAAAGCTACAGGACTTATTTTTGTAGACATATTTTTGAAGGATACTCGGAACTAGTATAGCCCACAAACAGGAGTGGTGTGTTTTGCTTTTATAGTTTTGATTTGGAGTCAAGCAGCAGCATTATGAATAATGTTATCCTCCAACTCCTTTAAAAAAGAGCAGTGAGAAGTTACAATGGTATGCTTGAGATGAGAGCATGCATTAGCTTTGTGGCATTTTGCTAGCTTGTGAGTGTCTGTATCCTGGTGCCGTATTTCACACATTGTCTGAGATGTTGGATTACAGATTAACTTGATTGGGTGAAAGAATGCTATTTTGGCACTGCTGCTGATTTGCGATTCAAAGCTTAGTTTGGACTCAAAGACACGTCTGAATCAATCTGGGGAGCTAGAGATCCAAAATCCTCTTTGATGATGCAATGTCTGAGTGTAGAGGCATTTCTGTTTCTTTTTTTTGGACTTCAGATAGTATTTATTTAGTTTTTCATTGCCGAAATAAAGGACGCAAAGCATTCTTTTTATTTGGCCCAACTGAAATGTATAACCATGTGTCATCTGCAAAGCTATGAAAATTGACATAACACTCTTTGAAGGCATCACCTAAATGAGGCATGAAAATGTCTTAAATCTGACTGATCATCGTTTCCTGTTGGTGGCTGAACATGATATCTGTAGCACTTGCATATAGTTGATAAATGATGGCGATGGATTTTATATTACACAATCTCTTAATGACCTTCAGTTTTCATCAGGTGGTTGTTCAGGATGTCATATATTTCAACTGAGGGAATTAATGAGCTGATAAGTTCATAGAACAAAAATCCCTGTAGGATCCTATCCAACAAATTGACTTTACACTGTCATCTACACTGAAGCCAATCATTTTGACATTGTATAGCATTATAGCGTTCAGAAAATGCTAATGACAGTTCTTTAGTTAAAATGTGTGCCTTCTGGTATGTTTTGCTATCATCATATGGTTTCTTTCACTAGAGTGTGCCAAAGCCAGAATTGCATGTTATACACTGAACAAAAATATAAACGCAACACTTTTGTTTTTGCTCCCATTTTTCATGAGATGAACTCAAAGATCTAAAACATATCTATCATAACATAACTATCACAGATTTTTTCAGATTTGTGAACAATATTTGAGAGAAATGGTTATTTTGTGTAGATCGAAAATGTTTTAGATCTTTGAGTTCATCTCATGAAAAATGGGAGCAAAAACAAAAGTGTTGCGTTTATATTTTTGTTCAGTGTACTTGCTAGTGACTTTAATGTGTTTTAGTTTTTTATTAACCTTTAATTTAACAAATAATTCAGGCAATCTGACTAGTATGGGAATCATTACCTGCCACCATTTAGTTTAACTGTTAATTTCAGCCCTCGTAGTACACATTTCTAAGTTGTTTTAATAAAAGGTATTCATTTCTCTCTGGCTTTTAAATTTCCTCAGAGATGCTCTGCATCTTGTAGATGTATGTCCAACCTGAGAGCCGTTAGATGCACTGTTTGTAAATGTGGTTTGGTAGGGGGCTCGGTGGGGAGATAAACGGTTCGGTTCTGAGCGCTGTGCTCGGGGTACGTTAGTCACAATGCACCAGAGCAGATTTATGGATGCCAATAGCACAGAGCAGGGGCACCATAATTCTAGAGTTGATGATGGGGGGTCATGGAGTGATGGCGAAAAAATAAATGTATGTGAGTTATTGAGCCGCGGTTATGAATGGCTCCTTTCAAACTTTACCTGGTGAGCTTTTAATGCTTATTATTAAGTCAGGATAAATCATAGCTTCAAAAATGGTCTGGACAAACAGATTGCCATACCAGAACAAAAAACAGCCATAGAGGTTTCAGCAGATGCGTGACCACATGACTCTTTGAAAGGCTTGGAACAAAAAAAGAGAGTGGCTGAAGTGAGAGACAGAACAGCATCACAACAGAATGATGGCGTGAAGCATCTGTGAGAAAGATGAGCAGGAAAAACGAAAAGAGAAGATCTAATGGCAGAAAGAGGAAAATATAGATCTCATGATTCAACAAAGCAACAGAGATAAAGCCGACTGCAAACGTGACAAAGAGTAAATAGGAGCATTTCCCTCCATAATAAAGAGGTGTTCATCTTCAATAGAGTCAGTAAAGGATTCAACAATCAGAGCAGAACAATCTGTCAGTTTAGCGAAGTGTCATACGTTTTAATATTCAAAATGTTTACACTGGACAACGTGAGAATTAATACAGGCAACCACATGTGCGAATTAAATGATGTTTTACAAAAAAGTAAACCAGTGGTTTTAAATTAATTCCATGTTACAATGGAAAATGACAAACTCAGTCAGTAAGCAACACATATACAGATTCTGTTGCTGTTCTGTTCTGTTGACAACGTATATACAATGACTGTTTGTCTATCTGTAGACTGTATGACCATGGAGATGTACAGTATACAGTAGCATGATTCAGTATTTAGCTGTCCTTCCTGAAACTAAAAACAACTAAACAAAACATACTGCATAATACCTGTTTAGCAACAGAAGGCCAACAGACACAGACATGTAGTAGCTGCCCACAGTTGGTAAAAAAAAACCTGAATATTATTCTTGTTAAGCAGGTTTAAGAAATGTGTGTGTCTGTGGATATCAGTTGAACAGTCCTTTTAATTAAACTGGTAAAAACAAATGTGTTGAAATATGTCTTGTTTCCTGCTTGCAATTAGAAAGCACATTTATTGGGAGGACAAAGTGTATGATGTTTTTTTTCTCCACGGAGCCCTCTCGTGGTGCAGCTCTCCACCAGTCATCAAATCCAAAATCCACCTGTGTGCGGTTGTATTTATGAGGATGCACTGCCCACGTAATTGTGTGTGTGGGTGTACATGTGTGTGAGTTTATGCCTGGTCTATAAACCTTAAAGCTGGCTTTCCATATATCTGTAATCTTCTGCTGTATTTCATTTTATTTTTGTATCCCTCTGAAGATTTGTCCCCGACTCCAGCTGGTGCCCCTGTTCAGAGCAGTATGTATTACCGCCTGCAGCCACTGCCCTGCTCACATAGAAGAAGTAGTTGTAGACATAGTCAAGGTTGTGTGTGTGGGTGTAAGTGTGTTGTGTGTTGTTGTAGCAAATAGCTGGCTGTAGCCTCAGTAAAGGTTTGTCCTTAATAGTTGTATGGATATTGTCAGTGTTGGAAGAAGTCACTCACATCCTTTACTTAAGTACAAGTACAAATACTAATACTATAAATAACTAATACTTAAAATACTCCACTACAAGTAAGAGTCCTGATTTCGAATTGTTACGTGAGTAAAATTACAAAAGTATTAGCATGAAAATGTATTTAAACTACAGAAAGTACTCATTCTGGACAATGGCCCAATTCAGAATAATAAAAAGTACAGAAATATTATCATCTAAACCTACTCCAAGTTTAAAAAATAAAAGTAATCGTCATGCAAATTGAACTTATCACAGTATTTCATTATTATGGTTGTTATACTATCCTGTTTTTATACTTGTAAAAACATTTTAGCATTGTGGTTTTGTCGATGTGGACCAAATGTAGATACTTGAAGTGCTGTGTAGCTTAATAGTAGAATTTACCATTTTACTTATTTATTTTTTTATTTTATCAGCATATAATTTGTTTATGTACAAAGTAACTGAGTGAAAATAAATGTTGTGGAATAAGAAGTACAATATTTCCCTCTAAAATGTAGTGGGGTAGAAATATAAAGTACCATTAAATAGAAATACTCAAGTAAAGTACAAATATGTCAAAAGGTGAATGTAGTCTGTTACTTTCCACCACTGGATATATTTTTGGGTATTTCCTGACTAACAGCTCAGGAAATACAGAACATTTATTTTTAACAGTTTTTGACAGTTGCGCTTTGAATTCACATGTGCTATTTAGACCCAAACAGTTAAGGTGTGTTTACTATCATCCTCAGTGTTGTCGCACAGTTTCTTCCATTAATCTAGTTTCCCCGGTTGCTCTAACAATCCTGCCTTCATGTAGTCTATAGAGCTCGCTTGTTGCACAATATAGAGCATTAGACCTGACAGCTTTGCAGCAGGAATCTAACATCTGAGGCTTCTCTTTCCTTTCAGGCCACAACTGCTCTCTCTCTTTTCCCAGCTCTATCTCAGGCAATTCTACTCATCTTCCTTTAGGTATATAGCTCACACTCATACATATACAGCCAATGAAACCCCTGTGTAAACCCCTCTTGATGTATCGTCAACTTTCAGCTAACAACAGGATTCGAGACATGGAGTCGTTTCAATCTATTCTGATAGACCATGTTAGAGTTGGCGTCAGAAAATGTCAGCTTTGCTTAAGAGAGAATGAAGACTATGTCACTCCCGCCCACGATCTCTCTATCTAACCTTTATGAGCCAAAATCCAGCTCCACTCAATTAAGTCTGGGGCCCAGCGTCTCCTTTTGAATTGTCGTCTTGAAGGGTTTCTGCTAGCTGAACTGTGCTCAAGCTGCAGGGGAAGCTATTTGATCCGCTAATCCTATTTTCCTGCCTCTTTCTCCTTTTCTCTGTGCCTGCCTGTGTTTTATTTTCCTCCTTCTATTTCTTCTCTCTTTATCAGTTCCAGCCTTGTTGAACGTAAGCTCTTATGTGAGTGACACCTTTGCCAAAATCAGCTGGACTGCCATAGAAGAGCAGCAGGACTGGGAGCTTTATGTGGCTTATATGAATAACAGTAAGCTACTTTTCCTGCTAAGCATTGATGGGAATTTTAGGTAACACATGTGTAGATGCTACTGAGAAGGTTTTATATAAACATATATCATAAGCCTAGCGTCTGCATTGCTACAACCATTATTTCTATGATTACCCTTAAATATATTAACATGCTTTTAAAGTTATTTACATTTTTTGATTTATATCTCAACAACGATTCTGTAGTTGGCAATAGCTCATCCTTTCTTCTTTTTAGATAGCGTGGATGCTAATACAGACTTGCTGCTTGTGTGTAGGTGATGGCTTCTGGCGGATTTCAGAGGCTGTAAACGCTTCTCAAAGTTTCCATGTTATTGATGGGCTCAAACCTGGGACGGTGTACACTGTGCGCCTCATGTCCAAGAGGCTGCTCGATAACGCTAGCATTTTTGAAGACGTTATCCAAACTCGATTACAAGGTGAGAGGAGAGAAAGGCGACGCAGTCTGTAGAGTTTAGAGATTCGATCTCCCACCTGCCACATAAATATAATTGACAAACAAATATCAACTGTGGTGAATGTGTGAGTTTAGTTTTTTTCTTGCATCTCTGTGCATTTGTTATTTCCTATTTGATATTCCTTCAGAAGAGAGTGTTAGCTGAAGGGATTGTGAGAGCATCCTCTCTCAATTCATCATGATTTATTTCAGTATGACCCCTTATGCACACAGCATCCAAGTCTATCCTAGACTTGGATGCTGTGTGCATAAGGGGTCATACTGAAATAAATCAATGTGTAAAGGACATTTTTGAGCTCTGTGTCTCTTTTCTGTTTGCAAACACAGGTGCTGTAGGTCAGAAGAGCAGTTTTTCCACCCAGGGCTGGTTCATCGGGACCATGTGTGCTGTGGCGCTCCTCACCCTCGTGGTACTCATGGCCTGCTTTGTGCGACGGAACAGAGGTGGCAAGTATGCAGGTACGCCACCTCCGACCCAGAGACAAGAAATGTTCTCCATGGAAAAAGGTCAGTTAGTTTTGAACTAGGGTTGGGGGCCCTTGTCGTCTCACTTCAGACAGCAGCTGAACCAACATTGAACTCATGGTATGTCAAATGTATCAGTCTGACTTGGTTATAAGCAATTTAAGGTCTCTCAGAAATCCTTAAACATCACCATTTCTACAAGATGACGCTTTAATTTGACTTTTTTGATTTTGGTTGACCTCCTGAAAGAATTAAAATGTGCGACAGGCCTCAACCCTGACCTAACCCCCTCGACCTCGTTTGGAAATGCTTCCTGCATGCATGTTGGCAAACTATGCATGCTAACCCTGCCAAACCCAGTTTGGTTAACTCCAAATTAACTATCCGTGGGATGCTTGCATCTACAGTTTGTCTACTGCTTTGTGAAGTAATTTGTGTGACCCTGTTAGTTCTGCTCTGTACTAGGGCTGCACGATTTTGGGAAAAAATCTAATTGCGATTTTTCTGACAGATATTGCGATTCGAATTGCGATATTTGTTTTTCAGCTACCCAACGGAAGTTTATTGTAAAATGCGGCCAGAACTCCGGCTAGGAAGGTCGTATCAACGTGCTCCCGTCTCTAGCACCCCCGCAGCCCGAGCTACGAGTGAAAAAACTAAACTTACATGAAACTTCCGTTGGGTTGCTTTAAAGTCAAGCTTCAGTTTAAGATTCACCCTGTAATAGAAACATGTGATGGAGCATTACTAACCTGACTCAGAAACCATCTAGGAAAGCTCCATTGGAAGCCATTTGGAAAGGGCAGGCACTTTCAAAAGCACTTGGCAGGTGATTGGATCAATCTGTCTATCACCTTCTATCATGGGCAACTTCTGATTGATTAACAATGGCTGGTACATGTGAAGCACAGCACTTCTGATTGTTGTGGATGACTGACACACAATAAAAAATAAAATAAAAATGTTAAAAAATAAAAAGATTATAAAAATATAAAAAAAATGTTTAAAAAAATCGCAGGCTTTGCGATTTGATAATCGCATCATTTAAAATCGCGATTTCGATTTAAAATCGATTAATCGTTCAGCCCTAATCTGTACCTCTGATTACATACCTTGTCAAGCCAGACAGTGGGAACCAGCTGGCTTTGTTCCTCGCCTCACCTGTGCAGACCTTCCTCCTTCCCCTGCACCTTTGTGTTGTATCAGAGCCGAGTTTAATCTCACCTCGGTTCTACCTGCCAAGAGACTCCTCACTCACTTTCTCTCCTCAACCTGCTCCCCCTTCTTCTCCCTAGAACTCTTACCTCTTTGCCTGCAGTAGCTTTTTTGATACGATGCACTGAATATTTCATCTGCTGCTTTGGATTCCCCCTTTGCCCATCTAGCTCTTTTCATGAAACCCCTCTTTTGAGTCTCTTGAAAGCAACTGGTATTTTTAAAGCATATTTGCACAAAGAGCTGCTGTGTAGCACTTTGGGCGGACAAACAGAAGAGAGGCTTTCAGTGTGCAGAATTGATAGAATGTTTACTCAGTCATTTTAAGTTGTTCTCAAAAGCTTTTCATTCCTGACTTTTAAAATGCAACTCCTTTATACACTCAAGTAATGGAAAAGTTCAGTTTGTTTAATCCTTTACCTACCAAACATTAATGTTGAGCTTGCTCTGGCTGTATTCTAAAAATCTTCTGAGAGAGAAAAGTCACTGACGTTGGTAAAAATGAACAAAAGGGTGGTGCTAACATTTGAGTTATTAATCTTTGGAAAATGTTAACGCTCCAATCCTTTATTGAATCATGACCCAGTCTTACAAGTCATATGTAATTCCAACCACGAATGAAAGTGCTGCTCTTTGACATGCTATTGAAATGTGTGTCCTGCCTCGTTCCTGCAGTGAAAGAGAAGGAGGATCTCCACCCGGACCCGGAGTCGCAAGGATTGAATGAGGACAGCTTTGGTGACTACAGGTGAGCTAAACTCCTGCTGTGTGAAGAAGAGCTGCATTGCCAATGTTTGCTTCAGAAAAGGACATGTTTAAATGTGCTGAGCTGGAGCAGTATTCATCCAGCAACCACATTTGTTAAATATTTTCTGGCTTAGAAACTAATGTGTCATGTCACGGTTATGTTTCTTCTCTCCCTTCCACAAAAGCAAAGCAAACGTTCATGAGCTTTACGAGGATCAGCCTAGGAGCCATTGTTCTCGTCATTTAATGGGCTAGGTAATCCCATGGTGTAGTTAACAAGTGTTTGCAGCGTTGTTAGCTAACCTGAGCTTGCACCCCTTTTGTAGGAATGATGTGCTCTTGGTCCCGTAGGCATCAGTAGTTTATTTTGTGTGTTGCAGTGTGTATACCAATGAATGAGTGACTATTTAACACAGAATGTCTTATGTTTAGAATACATAATTGTCTGGTTCTGTAATATAATACTACCCCCACTTTAAAGGTCCCATATTATACTCTTTTTGAACAATATATTATCGGTCTCAGATATATACAAAACATGTCTCTGAAGTTTTTGGTTTGAAATACCAAACAGATCATGCATTGTAGCATGCCATTAACCCGTTTCCGCCCTCTTCCAAAAGTGCTAATTCTGTGTCTGTAGCTTTAAATGCAAAATGGAATGCTGCTGGCCACGACCCTCTGAGAAGTGATTGGTTTAAAAAATAAAAAAAAACACACACACAATGGTGCTCTAGGAGGAGATTCAGGTGATAAGGTGGGCGGGGGTTACCTTGGTTGGTTATTGGCTTATGGTTGCACAACCCCAAAAAAAGTTGTGACATCACAAAGGGCCAAAATCTGATCAGCTCATTATCAGGACAAAAAGGGAGAGAATCTTTTTTCCTGAAACTTTCAGAATCTCTTTACACAAAGGGGACACGTATTTATCTATAAAAGACATGAAAAAGTGGATGTTGCATAATAGGTGACCTTTAAAATACATATATAAATCGTTTTACTTTTAGGCCATTGGCCTACACTTTTATTGCAGAGTTCAAAACGTAATAGAGGTTGTCCGCCTTATACTGTAGCTCAATTGGTAGAGCTGGCCCATCTACTAGGGTTTATCCCCAAGTGAAGGACCATTTGCAGCATGTCATTTCCTCCATCTCCCCGTTTCAATTCTGTCTCGACAATAAAATAACTGGTTTAGTTAAGTTTAGTTACTTCTCAAGCAGTGTATCCCGAAGGGCTGGAGCTCACATCTAAAGATGAAACTTGTTGTTTTGTTTCTGAATTCGCTTTACTTGAAGTAAATGGCAGGATGGAGCACAACGAATGGTGGTAGTGTGACCCCACTTAGCAAAGCATTTCTTAGACAACAGCTGTAATGATATTACTTATTTAAGCTCTTACATCAGCATCCGACTGACCCCATTAAGATTATGTTCAAAGCGACTCTAATGTATAAAGATGTATTTGAGTACCTGTGCTTAACTGGAGTTTTGACAGACTTACTTTTAAACCCTGATTTACCTTGTGGATTAGTGTGTGCTGTGGAGCATTCAAATGAAGGCCACATTTTTTATTGCTTTACATCCTCCCACTGTAAACACGTAAATTGATTAATGATGTATAGTAATTTCTGATGGGAAATATCTTACATTCAATAATACAGGCATAACGAAAGCATAGAAAATGTGTGGAAAAACTGAGCCTTTAAGCCAAAAGCAGACAGCTGTTTTACTTTACAATAGCTCTTGATTTTCTATTGTTTGCATTGTTAAGCTGCTACGGTGACAGTTTAGGGAAATGGGATGATCCTATTTTGCCTGACAGCACTGCAGAAACTGTGTGACAATGGTGTATTTGTTTGTGCACACGCAAGAGAAATCACCTAAAATAGCCTCTTCCGCTTTGATTCTGCTCGTCATCATATTATTCAGTACATGATTACTCACAACTGCGTGGTTGCTGCCAATTGCATTTCTGCGATTCTTGCCAAGACTGTAATTCTGTTGAAAAGGAAAGGATGCATTGTCCACAGCCTTGATTACAACTACATAGCATTTTTGTAATAACAATGGAAAACCAAGGGCTCACTGAATACGGTGCAGATTTCAACCAAACGTTAAGTATTGTTATTTTGTCAGGTTTGACACTGATGAAAAACATGTAATGCTGGGAGATAACCCAATTTGATCACACATTAACTTTCATTGATGTGATTATTTGGTAATGTTGTGTAACAAAATGTAGTCGTCCAAATTAATAAATATTGTGCTGTTGATTTTAACTCTCATACAAAGTTCACGTAGGAGCTCATGAGGCAAGGGAAACTGCTAATATGAGTTTGTGAGATGATGCAGATGTTTGGCTACCTGGTTTCTTTCATGAGGCTGTTCTGCCTACTGTTCCCCCAGAGTGCCCTTAGCCTCACTATGATGTGGTTTGCCTGGCTATAGAGCTGGTTTCAGGGCTCTCTGGTGCCCTTTGAATCTCTGACGGCAATAGACCACCCACTGGTATGCCACGTGTCTGGGGAGCTGACAAGTGGTAATTAGGCTTCAGACGATTTCTCTTCGGAGGCAGCCCTCTGCTCTCTTGCCCCTCTGTCCACTGCGAGAACAGCAGGTGCCGTAGCTGGAGCAGGCTGTTAACCAACAGTGTAATGCCATTTTTTCCACAGCTGAATTTTATTTGTACTTTCTTTCATCTTGGCTTTCATCGTCAGTTAGGCAGATGGCAGCCGATGTGGACAAGCTCTCCTTCAGTCACCTTTACTAACATAAATACAACTTCAGGTGCAAAGAGGGGGAAATAAAATCCTCCTTCCACATGAGGTTTCTGGGCTGCCCCCAAACCAGAGTCAGCATGGGTCAATGGTGAAACAAATGTAATTACAGTCTGCCTGGCGATGTGCCTCCATCTCTCACCTGTTTGAGAGGCTCCGGGAAAGCCTTTCCACAGCAACAGCTGAGACAGAGCTGGATGCGGACCAAGGGCCTGAATGAGAGCTGGGGCTCAAAGGCCCTCAGCCCCATTTTATCAGAGTATTCAAAGTCACTGTGGGCGGGCTGCGGCGGCTATTGCATTCCTCTGCTCTTAGATAACAGCCACTTATCTTCAGCGCTCTAGAGTCGCCAGAGAAAGGAGGTTTGATAAGAGTTGAAATGCGGACCTTATGTGGCTTGCATGGTAAACGGCACCATGGAATAGGAGAGATAAGTTTGATTATTAAAAAATCCTTATGAAGGAGACCCGATTTGTAATCTTAACTTGAACCATATTTCTTCTCCAAAATGCTGCTCGAAATGTTGAGCTTGTAGATGACACAGGTGTCAACTACAGTGAGACTCAAAGGGCACTATCACATACGAGACACCTGAGTGTTGTCTCTGAATGCAGGAGCACTGTGTTATGAATACTAAACCCAAGGAGAGAGAGAGGTTTCCAAACATGGCTGGTTTGGGGAATTAAGAAAGAGAACAGGCAGGGAAAATATCCTCAGTGTTTTGAGGTGACCCTGCGTCTTGTAGTGAGACACCTGCGAGTTGGCCAGTTGCCCAGCCCTAAATTGGCATCTAATCTCCTCGGCCCTCGTGTGGGGCCCCCGGGAATACAGGGAGTGACAGGCTGTTTGTCTGGGATTGCATATGCCCCACCTCTCCCCCTCCTCTCCTTCTCCCTTTCTCAATCTAAACCCCCTCTTCCCCACACACGCATACACACAACTCCCACTCGTCTTCTTTCTCACTGCACTCTGGCAATTTCCATCGCTGGTTCTAAAGAGATTTGAAATTGCCTTTGGTCTTGAAGCCTTGGCAATTAGCAATTAGTGAAGTGATTGTAGCAAGCCCTCCCCGCCTCCCTTGTGCTCCTTTTCCCGCTGTGTTGCCGCCGCATCCACCCGTGACTACCACCCTGTATTGATGTATTGAAACCATAAGACCTCGCTTTGTGTGTGTGTGTTAGTGCACCCAAGCATTTAATAGTCTGTATGTACTGTACACGCTCTTTATGCCGTGTGTCAGCCTCTTAGTGTCATATTGCCTCTGAACATATGCACTGACCCTGACCATCCTTCTGTGTTGTCTTTGATGGCAGTGACAGCGAAGAGAAGCCACTGAAGGGCAGTAGCGTGTGTTCCCTGAATGGCGCGATGGGGGACGGCGTCAGCAGAGACAGCATGGTTGACTACGCCGACGGCGGACGAGAATTCAACGAGGACGGTTCATTTATTGGAGAATATTCCGATCGTAGGCACGGAGGCTCTGTTAGCGAGCCCAGTGGACCCAGACCAGTCACTGCATAAAACCAGGCTCCAAATGCAACGGTCTACTTCAAATCCTTTCAAGATACTTTTCAAATTCCGCTTCCCTGGCATCAAATATAGCTAGAGTATTTAAATACGGGGGAATAAAAATGACTCAAATGTGCAGAAGTTTGGCTCAGGGACTGGAAAAGGAAAAATACACCCACCATACACATCAAATCAAGAGTTGTTGTATATACTGTAAGAGAATTAACTGTATCTTTTGAGTTTTTCAAGATTATTAAAGTGTTTTTTGTACCTATCAGCCATGATCTTCAGCTGTGTATATTGATTGTTAATTTTACAAAAGGTAGAACACCAATAATTTTTTCCTACGATGAAAAAACTCTGAAAATGTCCCAATTTTTTTACACAGAGGATGACAGACATTAGAAATACATATGCATCTCGAAACTAAGTTGATTCATTTATTACAGTGGAATCAACATAGTCATAAATGCTTTACTGCCCATTACTGTATTATATATATATATATATATATATATATATATATATATATATATATATGATGTTTTTGTTTCTGATGTGTTATAATATGCAAATGTATGAAAGATCAAAATGTGTGTCTTTTTTTATTATATTTGTAATTGTACATTGCCATAAACATCAATCAGGCGACGAAAACGTAAACATAAGATTACAATTACAAATCAACGGTATATATTGTAAGTTCTTTAGCAAGGTGGTCAGAGTGATAGGTGTATTGCTGCATTCATCTCTGCAGTGGAATCATGAATGCATTTATCTAAGGAACTTATCAAAACTTTAAATTGGTGAGCTTTCACCTTCAGGCCCCAGTAATGAAAAGGGAGTTTTTAAACTCAAGCAAGTTGTCATTGACTTTTTTAATCATGTGCCTTTATTCCGCTGGATATCGCAGTATGAATCACATTACATTCCAGTTTAAACGATCAAGCAGCTGGGATATTTATTTTCTGGAAATTATTAATGATCAGTACTTCCCTTCCAGTTTTTATTTAAACTCGGTGCAATGATTCATCAGACTTCATTTGCTGCTCCTTTTTGTAAATTAAAAAGCATCCACTTATCTGGTAAGCTCACTTTCAAGTTGAGATGTCCTTCCCCTGAACATTGAATGTGAATATATTCTAAGAAAATGTATTCCTGGGTTTTTCGCTATTTACAAAATAATATGAAGCGCCGAGTGATATGATACAAACATGACTGAATTAAGCTATTCTCAAAGATCAAACACATAGCAAATCCCCAAAATATACTTTTTTATCCAAAATGTATGCAGTGAATCCTCTCATGCATAATGCATGTTACTGAAATATTAATCAAGGATACAAGTAAAGTTGAGATTGGTCCAATTCAAAAGTGTTACTTAACCAATTAAACAGGATTCAGTAGCATTGCCTGCTACAGAGTACTAAAGTGTTTAACTCACTAGAGGCTCATTTTCTATCTCTAAGATTGACCATTGAGTACTTTTAAGATACAAAGACTTTCTAAAACAGAAGATTTTTGAAAACTTAAGAGATCCAGTTAGACGTGTGAAGGCGAATCACAGAGGACTATGTTTCATATTGAAGTGAGAATATATTTGGTCCACAGAAACTTTTAACAACTAAACTGCATGTTGTATGAGTTTATTTGAAGATATTAAAGACACAATCCTCCCACACAGTAAACATGAGAAAAATAACAGTCCAAAAATAAAGAGAGCTAAAAAAAAAGTCATATGATAGCAAGTCCAGCTCTGAAGTATAGTCAACATTGTAGTCAATCCTTCCTATTACTTGGGTTCAAATAATTGGAGCCAGATCCCATGGCTCCAATTATTTGAAACAAAGCAGTGCTTGGTCTCCCCTTAATTTTCTGAGGGAAAATATAGCACCTTTGACGAGGCAGAAATCCCAATTTGCAAAGATGGGAGATGATTGACTCATCCATCATTTGGTGGAAGCCTCTAAAACAGCCCAACATCCCCTCTGATTCACTCCATTATTTCTGAGTCTTCATGGTTCAGTAAGATTTTTTCGCTTATTCACCATCATTATTTGTCCCAAAACAAACCAAAAGTGAACCACTGTGACTAAAACAGAACATAATCCAAAAGCAGGACGATTCACAAAGTCACATAAACAGGTTTATTTTGCTTACATCCTTTCATTCCTTTAACTGGACTTATTGCATATCTCTAAAATACCTTAGAGGCCCTTATCTTCTTTTTTGAATACACAGCACAGCCTCCCTGTAGCCTGTCTATAGCCTGGTGATTATAAATAGCCATTGTAGCCGTAATCAAACCAGACTTGGGATAGTGGAGTTGAAAAGCACTCCATGCCTCATGGCAAGATAAAGGTCATTTAAAGAGGTAATCCCTGTATTATCAGGGATTACGCCCTCATCCGTTTTTAAAATTGCTTTCTCCGCGGAAGGTTAAAACCTCTAAACAACAACAAAAGATTACTCCAGTCGAATCCATGAGTGTCACATAGAGATGTTTTGCTCTGCTAAATCTATTTGGAGAACCTGCAGGTGACCCTTTTATAAAACCTTTTAATAGAGTCATAAGCCCTGTTTTGTAAAGATTAAAGGTCAGGAAGTTTACATGGTTTCATGTTAAATGGAACAGCCTTATTTGTCGCGCTGCCTTTGTTATCACTGCACACACCCATAGATCTGAGTTTAAAGCAGATCACTCCCTTTCAGTCAATTTGATCTGAGCTAATATTTAGGCTAAGTAGCCTGGCAATTGCCTGGTGGGAGGAAAGAAGTGAAGCATGGAGGGAAGATTTACATTTTCTTAGGGTGCAAGATGTTGAGTCGACGCTGTGAATACCCAGTCAAGAAGAAGGTAACACGGTGGTCATGAAGGTATCATCAATAATGAACTCCAGCGAGTTCAACGAGAGGGGAACTGTGATAGGTATCCCAGAGATGCTCCTATGGAAAACCTTCTATTTGTTGGTGGGTTTTAAAGCATTTGCAAAGGAATCTGCATCAGGAGTTAAACCAATGTCACAGCACAGGGACAAAGAGTTTTCCGGGGCCTATTGAAAGCAACACACGCAAACGCTCTCAAGGATGAGCTTTGAGCACTTCACCATAGAAATGGGTTAAGGGTGGGTAGAGAAAAAAGGGGTGGTGTATTGAAGGTTATTTGACTGCAGGCTCTTTATTCAAAACCTGCTTCAGCAGCAATGCAGATGAAGAAAATCAGCTCAGAAAGATGGCTCATGACCTTGACTCACAATCAGTATGACAGTGTTTTTATCTGGCATATTCCTCCAGCGGCCTTCACTCTTTGTCTGCATATTTTGAACTGGATATGGGACGAATGGCCACGCTTACCTTTTTTATTGAAAGCCCAAGCAGACTAACAGGAAAAATACATAGCTGTTCAGTCAAGAATGTCTAGACGTACATTCAAGATGCTGCTATTAATACTGTCTAAATGTGCTTTGTCTCTAAAACATTATTTCTGTCTTGTAACTGCATAAAAAACTAAAATAAATCTAAATGCATCAATATCTGAAATGAAAGTTCTTCCAGTCACAGTAACTCCTATCTAATTTCAGGTCTCAGGCGTCCTCCTCCCGCTTCTGCTCATTTCTTTTGTCATCTCAACATGGTGCTAGACTCACCTTCTGCTAAAATGTAATTTGTCTCACTAGAATGCAAATGGAATAGGATGATTCTGCATACAGATAATCCTTTTAGAGGGCTATTATTTCCCTGGTAAACTGCTTTAGATGCAAGCCCAGACACTCTCAAATGCCAGCCAGCAATTGAGTGGATGTTTGCTTGTGTGTGTGAGAG